>NC_141992.1:29783374-30086404 GCF_049901715.1 Pseudonaja textilis | reverse complement strand
TTCTATCTACTCTATATTCCTGTACTTCTTTTTAAGTCTATGCACCAAAATTTTAACCACATCTCTTATTTTTTTTATAACCTACTTGGGTTATAAAAGTGAATGGGACAATATCTATCTGGAAATATAAGATTTAGCTTTCTTTTGCTAATAGGACAATTCAGAAAACAGAACAGCCTTGCTGTATTGCAGTAAGGCTGTTCACTGCCTCTGCCACCAGATGTCTCAGATTTTATTTGTCTGAATACAACACCACTATAGATATAACACCTCTGTGGTTAAGGATATGAAAAACAAACTGACCAAAATGGATGTCTCCTTGAATGAAAAAAGGTCACAATGTTTGCATGCTTGAAATACTCAAGTGTTTCTAAAGCATTTGTTATATTAATACTTTTGTATTTGGTAGCGTTGGCCAAATTTGAAATAATATTTTATTTCATTTCAGTGCTCTGCAGAATAATTTCCTTTGTTGTGCAGGCTTATACATATCCACAAAGAGCTGCTGTATTCCTTAAAACATATTGGGTATCCTTTTGAATGAAATGCACATGCCATAGCTTTTAATTGTGTCCAGAGATCATCAGTGTGGCAAAAGTTCCTCAGAATTCAGATAATATTTGATAAACCTACACTCACAACTTTTTTCAAAGCAAACTAATCTAGCCTTGCTGAATTAGGTTTTAGTCCTATATTCTATCACAGTGGCCAATCAGATGCCTCTACAGAACCTGCAGGAAGGAAATGGAGGCATACACCTCTCCTTTAGTTTCCCTTCAACTGATATTTGCAGACGTTATGCTATAGACATTATGCTATCCACAATTGAGAAATTAGAAATAGCAAAAAACAGGTCCACATAATTTGTAGAGCTCATTACGGATTCTTGTATCTCCATTAACTGGGAAATGAACACAGAACAGTATCACCTTATCTTTCACTGAAGCACATTTTTTTGCCATTTTCAAATACTGGTGAGCTTTCCCGAAACACTGACATCAAATCATTTGGAGATTTAAAACTTCCCATGCTGAATATAATATTTTGTAATAATTCATAACTTTTCTAGCATTCCTAGTAGCTTAGAAACAATAAGATTTTCTTATTTCAGATAAATTCTAAATGAACCCCTGATTCAATGAACTTGGCTCATCAGGTTGATAAACTTGATGATTGATCAACTGCCATGAACAGCACAAGCTTGAACGACAGTAAAAACTGAATCCTATGGACTTCTAAGAGCTCAGCCCTCAGTAAGTGTGAGCAATATAATAGCCTACATCAGGGGTGTCAAACTCCCAGCCTTTGGGCTGGATGTGTTAAGCGTTGGCCACGCCCACACCCAGTTTAGCAAAGGGGGGGGGAGTCCAATACATCATGTGAGTTTGACACCCCTGGCCTACATCTACTTCTAGGAAAGGAAACAAAAAGAGAAGCAGATATAGAAAAGAGAGAGAAATTGAAAGAGTGGTGATAACCTCAGGAGAAGAAACAAGGCTTTTCTGTATAAAAGATTCCATGATTAAGGCAGCTCCATGTTCAGATGACAGATCCTCTGGAGAATCCTCTTCTGACATCTACTTCAGCAGGAGAAACCCAAGACCCCCCAGGCAGAGATAGAGACAGAGAAAAGAGACAAGGGAGACACAGAAAAAGAAGCAGTAAATAAAGTATGGAGAATCACTCTATTTCCTGTGCATTTATTCTGACCTAATCCTTTATCTAACTTTTTAGGAAAGGATTCTTTCTTTCAACTTCCATCTTGCCTCTGACAGCAATACAGGTAGTCCTTGACTTACAATCCATTTTTTTTAGTGACCATTCAAAGTTACAGTGGCACTAAAAAACATGAGTTACAAACCAATCCTCATGCATTCCCAGTCACGTGGTCAAAATTTGGTTGCTTGGAATCCAGTATGCAATTACAATGGTTGCAGCATCCTGGGGACATTGGTAGTCATTTATGATCTTTCTAGCCAGCTTCTGGCAAGCAAAGTCAATCAGAAAAGCCAGACTTGCTTAAAGATCAGATGATTAACTTAAGAACGGCAGAAATTTACTTAACAACCATAGTAAAAAAGATCGTAAAATTGGGTGACTCCCTTACAACCACCTTGCTTAACAACCCAAATTCTAGTGTCAGATGTGGTCATAAGTCAAGGACTACCTTTATTAATCAAGTGGCAGCTGCTGAATTCCGCTATTCCATTTTCTCTTTCTACTGGAACACTTCAACACAAGCCCATCAAAGCTATCCAGAATTTTCATCTTGATTTCATACCAATATCTTTGCTCTACTTTTTTTTTATATGAATGCTTTCCCAATTAAGAGTTGAATCCACAGGACCAGCCATAATACTGCAGTTGAGTTATATGTCTGCTAATATCACTTTCAAAATACCTTGCCTGCTGATGAAGGTCTATCTGCTTCCCAACCTTTCATTTGGAAAAAAAATAATTCATGAAATGAAACCTGGAGACTTGCTATATTTCTTTGAGGACAAAAGATCAGGCAAATGCATCAATGACTTGTGCAGCTTGCTTCACTAGTTAGGATTTTGTGCTTCCAACTTTGCTGAGCTCAAGTTTAATCTATGTTTCACCAGAAGAAACCCCAACAACTTGCCCATTACTATATGTAGGGATTATAAAATGCTTTATGTCTACTCATGAAGACCAAGAAATACCCAAGAACAGAGGTCATCTCCTATGGTTAAACAAAAGTCACTGGTTTATAAAATATTAACTTGTTCACTAAACTATAAGACATTTTCATTTAAAAGCAGAGTGTTTGATAAATATGTGATTTTCTGCAAAGTTAGCCTGCATTTTTAAGTTATGGTTGTAGAAATTATTTCTGGCTGTGTTGAAGGAAAGGACAGTAGAATCTTCTTCCAGCTTTCTTAATTTAATCTGAATATCCCATAATACAGTAAGCCTGTACTTGACTGGCTTTGGTTACAATGAAGAAAATTCTTGTAAATGGAGAAACACTACCTTCAGTATAATTGTCAAAATCATAGGGTTCATGCCAAAATCTTGAAGGCCGACTACTACTATGTGTTTATGACTGTATTTTATAGTATTATATGCACTGGAGTATTTTTTATCAAGATTAGGATCCAAATGAAGCTAAATATATATTCCGCAATAAGAAGTTTCTAAGAAATTCTTTACACTCCATTTGAGCTTTGCTGTTAAGATATATTTTCACACTTAGCTATATAAGTTGTGTGGGAAAGAGAGTGTATCTACTATTAAATAAATTCTGGATTCCCTTTTTGCTAGCTTACTTTCACTTCCTGATGCATTCCAACTAGGATATGGACTGAGAGGCAATAGAGATACGTTTTAAGAATCTGTTTACTACCTTTAAGTAATTGGGCCAACTCATTATAACAATGCAAATTACTTTTCCTGGCACAAATTTCTGTATGACGACACATGAACATAATTTAAAAATTTCCCATGCAAAAGATAATGAAACTTTACTTTCAAAACAATTCTTCTGAAAAATTAGTCTTAACAGAGTTCAGTCTTTTCACTCACTGCTTTATAGACACTCAACTATCTTGGATAAATCTGCATACAACAGCTTTTTGTACATGGAAATTACTACATATATTTCTTACATGACAATGATTCACTGTGGGAAACGTACTTGAAAAAACGTTTGGCTTATGCATTATTCTAACCTTATAGGCCACATTGCCATGATTCACATGGTAAATGGCTTTCATATTTATGGAAGTCTAATACTGTAATATCCATGTATCTGTAATATGTCAGCCTACGATCATTTATATTTGCTAACCTATTCGTGGCATTCTCATTTGTGATATAGGCTTATTAGTTGTTAGGAATGTAAGTCACCTAAGAGGTGGGTTGGAAAATATATAAACCAGGATAGACATTTTAACACTGTCTCTTTAAGGGAATGCTAAAATTGTAATTGGGTGTGGTTCCTCAAACGACCATCAGATAGAGCCAGAAACTTGGGTCATTCTGTTCTGTTGTTGCTGAGAGTGTGTTCCTGCATTTCCCTATTGACTGTTACTGATCATCATTATTCTTGGATTTGATGCAAGTCTGTTACTGAACTGTTTATGATACTGGATATTCGATTATCCCTGGACTGAAAACTGACTGCTTTAATCGTGAATGACTTGGACTGTTTGTTGAACTTTGCTTAACCATTTACTGGAAGTAAAAACCTACATTTTACTATACAGTGTATCTGTGTGCTGGTTGTGTGTTATTCTTCACCACTCTTACTATGTCTCCCTGTGTGCACTCATTCTCCTAACGAGGAATTACCTCAACAGTTGTATTACCAAAATGTAATGTTATATGTCTGCTTTATTCAATATTTTACCTTTCAATTTAAGCTTTGCCTGCAAGGTCTTAAATTTTGAAAAATCTTTTATGGAAATTGTATAATTCCTAAAATAGGCAATAAATGATGTTATCTATATGTCAAGTAAGGGACACACACATACAAAATTTGATTTATGAGCATATATATGTTCCTAGGACCTTCTATCTGCTTGCCTTTAAAGAAAAGAATGATGAGGTAAATTGTTATAATGCGCAAACTGAAATGCTATTTGTCCTCTTGATTAGAAGATCAGCCCAGGATAGTTGAGAGTTGAACACAAACATCTAATCAAAGCTTGGCAATCTTCAAGCCATTATTGTAATGCACAGCTTTACTTTCTCTAGTTCAATATGAATATTCATATTAAAGCCAGTACTTAGAGAAATGTCCATAACTTCATAATTATTGGAATAAACAAGAAAGGATCTTGTAGAGACAGCAGAGGTGATACAGAAAAAAAGCTTCCTTGTCAAAATATTATGGAATGTTTACCTAAATCTGACAATATTACAATTTTAAAGCATCAGAAGACAGAGCCCTTGCAAAGTAAATAATCAAGAGATGTAATGCAGCACAGTTTGATAATACAGACAGGAGAAAAGCAAAAACATCAACAGTCACCTTCTCCAATATCATTTTTCTCAGATGTGTGGACTATAACCCACACACTGTCTGGAAATGATGGCAGTTCTACTTTCAATACATTTGGAAGGCAGGAAATTGAGGAAGGCAGTAGTAAGGATGGTTTTATTGGGCCACTAGTTAGATTAATTCTTCTAAGTGGTAGAAGAATCAAGTAAATAAATATAAATAGCAAAATTGGGTAACTCCAATATACATCATGAATAATTTTATATCATTAGAATAACAGCAAACAAACCTCATTGGCCTTCTCAGGGGTCCCTTTTGGCGTCTCATCTTCATGTTTGGGTGAAGAAGAAGCAGGTGAGGAAGGCAGCCTTCTATCCCGGTCTCTGTGCACAAGCTTGCTATTGGGTTCCTTCAGGGTCCGTTTCAATTCATTAATGCTGGCCTGGTGCTTTAGCAAAACATCTTCTGGTTTGTCTAAAAACTTTTGGATGGAGAGGGGAAGGTAACAACTAAGGTGAGGGTTAGAGGAAGGAACATGAGTGGAGTGAGATGCTTGTGAGATGGGAGCTTCAGAGTATTTAGAATTGGAGGCCTTATGGCCTAGAAAGTAAAGGCTCCACATAATAGACAATGTAAATCATTCAGCCACAATTTTGGTTTCAGTTCCCATCCTCCCTTGGCCAAGGAGGAATTGAGTTCACTAAGGTTGCTATCTAATCCATTGGGAGGCAAGAAGATTGGAGAAGACTGGCTTAGAAGGATCGAACTATTGATTGTTTTGATTGTTCAGGATCAAAAAGCTGCCTCTTAAGTTATATAGGCTTCTACTATTCTTTCTTATCTAGACATGAGATTCTAGAGTGTCTGTGAAGCCTGGATTCCATAATTCCAGAATTAGCAACTCATGGACCAGGAAACAAACAGAGGGAAGCCAGTGTTAAAACGGTCTCCTATAGTAGTTTGTACCTACATTTCTGAAGGAATGAAAAAAAAATTGAAGATGGGCCAAAATAAACTGCAAAACAAGAAAAAGAGTTCCAAATATAGGATACATGTTCATTGAGCATAAAGTTGGGTTTATACTCATAAACTCATAACAGTTTTCACTGTGGCTAAGTTTTCACTTTCTTGGACAATGCAAGCTAATTAGAAAAGAGGAAATATTCACATAATAATTCCCATCCATTATGTCTAATTCCCCTCACTCTAGACCAGGGCTGTCTAATACACGGCCCGCAGGCTGGATGCGTCTTGCACTGACCACGCCCAGTTTAGCAAAGGGTAGGGAAGTGCCAATATGTCATGTGAAGCTGCTACGATGCTGTGAGTTCGACACCCCTGTTCTAGACCAAGAGTAAGGGGAACTTCACAAGACATTGAGAAACAAGGAGTGCATATCTCTGAAGCAGTTTGCCAATTGTCCCTTCACATAATGCTGATGATGTAAATAAGGACTGTACAGGGTTGCAATAAAACATGCAAAATTACTGATGAGAAAATATGGAGGGAATAACCGGCGCTGAACTTCAGGTGCCTGGAGAATATCTATATGTCAGAAGCCTGTGGAACAGCCAGACTAATAATGAGAAATAGACATCTAGCATAGTAAACTCAGTTTGTAAATAAATTTCTTTATCCTGATTGGAGCTTGAATTTTGTTACTACTCAAATTTGCTAAAATAAAAACAAAAACTTTTATATGTAATTCAAAGGAATTTAAACTAATTATCAATTCTGCTATAAAAACAAATAAAAAATTCCCAAACTTTGATCTGCTTGGTGGGAGCCATCTGTAGGTCATAAGCTTCGTAGGACATTATAAACATACACATTGCTACATGGAAGATATTTTGACTGGTTTGGGGGAAATACAGTGCTCCATTTTTCAAATAATCTAACAATTACATTCATAGCCTCATAAGACTGAACATTAAAAAGGGGAAATGAACAATAAAAGCAACCTTTTGATGTTGCTTTGTATATCTTGGCACTTTAGCCAATGATTAAATCTAGATCCCATTTTTAGTTCTGGCTTAAAGCTTTGAACATTCTGACCTGCAATTCAGTTATGTAAATTTGTGTCAAGGCTATGTCTGCATCTTCAGAAAGTATCTCCTTCCTGAAAATATCAGGGCCGGGATGGTGGGAAGGGAAGGATCAGGGATAATGGAATGCCATGAAAAAGCAAAAGAATCAGTTGGATGACAAAATAGTTATGATTTTCTAGCAAGCAAGTAGCTGAAGAACTGTAGCTTCTTGCTCACATGACAAGATGAAGGGAAAATGCTGACTTAATGGGGTACAAGATGCAGTCTGTGTATCAAGGGGAAGATTCCCTCATTTCCACCCTGTTCTGCATCTTGCATCCCATTAGAAAGGGCCACATACAATGTTGGCATTTCTTAAAAGATGAAAACTAGGAATGCATTGATGAAAAACTAAAACATTCCAGAGAATACCTCCTGTTTGTGCCTTGGGGTGGTTTCTTGATCCGGCTGGTAGCAAAAAGAGGCAGGAGGGAGGATAAATCAGTTAAGGGAACTCCTATAATAGGCTACAAGATTGCCACAATTTTAATTCAGGTATCAATAAAATAATAAATCTTTGATGCCGCACACTTTCTATAAGAGGTTGTCACCATCTTTCTAGATATAGGAAACCACTGCATCAATTGTATAGCATTGTATTAATCCATGTAGCCCTCGTACCCTGCTTGATTTGTAATATGCATTTTGAATGAAATCTGCCGGCACGCATACAAAAAAAGTCATTTCTTCATAAAGGTTTTACAGAATCAGAAGGACAGGACTTTGGCTGCTCAAGAAGACACAACTGCAATGATTCAGCAGACATGAGCTCTGTTCTTTACATGTCTGTAAATGCTGTTTATTTGTCCCTGGCATTGTCAAAGACAGTGGCTCTGGACAAGAATGGGGTTAACATCCAGATACAGGTTAGATATTAAAGCAATAGGACCCTAGAAGAATCCAACTTGAGAGAAAGGACGATACTGCCTTTTCCAGAAAGGCTCTTTGGAAGACAAACTTGTCAAGACACTGTTACTTAATAAAAAAAGCCTCCATGATCACCACAGTATCTGCAATGGAGCAGTGCAGCGTCCTGGTTTATCCTTCTGCCTACAGTGAAGAAAATCAGCAAAATTCAGCTTTAAAAGCCCAAATTGGATGAATATCTCTAATCGTGGAGAAACTATGCTTCTAACCACTGAGCCCTTGTGGCCCAGTGGTTAGAATTACAAGCTAGCTCTGCCCTAAGTCTGGAGTTCAATCCTAATGGTGCTTGAGATGGACTCAGCCTTCCCCAGATTGTTGGGGACAATACGCTGATCCTGTAAACTGCTTAGAGAGGGTTATAAGGCACTGTGAAGTGGTATAAAAGTCTAAGTGCTATTGTTACATTTCTAAAACAGTTACTGACACACTGGGCAAATGTTTCCTGTGTCATATCAGGAAATAAAAGGCCAGTCTTCAGATTTCAGGATGACTGGTTTCCCCAAGGAACAAGATTCCAAAGATAACAGCAGTTTAACAATGGAAGTTACAGTTTGGAAATTCATACCGGAAGCTGAACAGTATGATGACAAGTGCATGATAAACTGCCAGTGAGAACTTGTTATAAAGACTGAGAAGTATTCTAATAAATAAAAGATAGGAAAAATATTAATAATATTACCGTCGCTTTCGACAATATTTTTGGTATCTAGGAAGCTAAGATGTTTGCATATCAAGTGTAGAATCCACCCTCCAAATGCAGATCAAGTATAACGTAGGTGTTGTACCTTTAACTCCTTGATTTTTGTTGGAGTAGTCACCTCTTCATCTTCAGATCTTGTCCTCCCCCTATACCTGTCGTCTTCTCTCTTGTCTGACTCTGCTCCATCATGATTCTCACTCACTGAAGCTGGGCGGGAGAATTCTGCATAGGAGAGACAAAGAGAGAGAGGAAGAGAGAGAGCAGCCCTATTTTGTCCCATTGACTTTAGCTGAATACAACAAAAATATTATTTCCAATCTGTCTAAATGCCCCTGTGTTCAAGAATTCCTGTGTTCAACAATTCAAAAGCTATTTTGGGGACATGCTTTAGAGGTGTACAACATGCAGTGCCATAAAACCAACTTCTAACAGTCAAATTTTAGTTTGATTCTTGCTTGCATGCCTTAGATTTCTTAGGATTGAATTCCTTGATAATCCTAAAATGTTTCTATTTACAGTATCTATCTGTATAACAATTGATTTGCACATTATTTAAATCATCCAAATGGGAATGCTTCACAAGTGGTGGATAGAAGCTAGAAGTATGGCCTACTTCCTACTATATCCCTTATATTTTATGGATACAACTCTTTTCTATACAGGTAGTTCTCGACTTACAACCAAAATGGGGACCAGAGTTTCAATTGCTAATGATGCAGTCATTATGTGACCAGACCAATTTCACAACCATTTTACTGTAGTCATTAACCAGGTAATGTGGTTAAGTGAATTACATGGTCTTTAAGTGAATCTGGCTTCCACAATTGACTTTTCTTGTTGAAAGCTGGCTGTGAATATCGCAAATTGGGACCATGTGACTACAAAATGCTGCAACTGTAACAAATGCAAAATGGTTATTAAATACCCAAATTGCAATCAGATGGCTGCAGAGGTAGTGCAACAGCCATAGCTTTGAGGATGAATAGTTGTAAATTGAGGAATTAAGAAGAATATTTTGCAAAAGATAATTCCATTTATCATGAACAAGATTCACTATTTCACACTGATAATACTATTTTAGATGCAATAACAAATGCTCAGAATAAATGTTGTTTTTTAGCCTTTAAATTGAAATACATCCACAGTTAGGTGTTTAATTCTTCTGAAGATGTTGGCAACTCAACAGAAATCGGAATTCCACCTTTAGTTGATTTTTCAGTGTAAGAGAACAATGTAATAAGAACATCCAATTGCTAAGAGGAGAAAACTGGTGATTCAGGGCTCCTTATGCCTCTTTTTCATATCTTGACAGCACTAAAAAGATGGTGCCCCATGATGCTTGCCTACTAAGGACAATGAGGTCACTTTCATTAAGCATGGGATACACAGTTGTTAATCAATCATGGCTATACAAAAGGATAGAGGAGATCAGGTCATTTGTGGAATAGCTTCAATCTTCTCTCAGCTTTCACATTTGTTAATCTTCAAAGAAAAGAACCTGGAGTTGCTTTAGAGAATGTAATTTATAGACAGGGAAACTCTTTCACCTACTTATAGGAAGGGAGCCTTTCCCTGTCCAGAAAATTGTGAATAGAATTGTACCATTCTGGAGAAGGAGAATGCCTTTTAGCTTCTCTCTTGGGTTTTCTTTATTGGAAGAGTTGTGAACCTCAACATCGACCACATAATGAAAAAACTATGCTGATGAGAAGTTTTATGGGAAACTATATCTAGTAGCTGCTCTGTATCATCTCTTGCAATTGATGTCTAATCACTGTTGGCAGGCTGATTGCCCAAAAGAGAAACCATCCGTTAATCAATATCTGCATCTTTTTTCTATCTAGAATCAAAGAGAGTGTATACATCTTAGTGAGCTAACTGCACTGGGGGTTTGGAGCAAAAATCCCAAGGGAGCATATTTCTAAAGCCTGGAAACTATTTGTTAACTTTCAATTGCCTCCTTGTGCTGGCAAAGGAGAGCAGGTCTCAATCAGATAATTAATTATGGATAAGCCATAGCTTGACACTGCATTCATCTCTACAAGAAAAGCAACACTCTAGAATTGCTACCATATTTTCCTTCATGTAAAATTGAATTTACTATTGCTTTTTAGACTTCTGTAAGAGTCAAGCAACTTATAAATCTAATCAATAATTAAATAAAACATCCACATCTGCTTATCCCAGGTCCCTGGGAAGAGCTCAATAGGTGGCCAAAATGCCAAATCCAGTCTGAACATCTGGCTGAGAATAATTCATGCATTCAGATCCATACAGTCATTTGCTCTGCTTCACTAGCAAGAATGTCAACAATATAATTTGAACCAAATAAATACATAAAATAATAGGGAAATGTTTTGCCATTTCCTTCTTCCCAGATACTTTTCTGGCACTCCAGTCTGGTTTATAGTCTTAGAATTTCTTATGAAAATTCCCATCCAAATACCAAGGAGGTTCAGTTTTCCTTGGTCAAAATAAGCCAAAATCTACTAGATAATGCCTTTTGCAATCCATTCATGCTTCCCCTATATATCAGGGGTCTTCAAACTTGGCAAGTTTAAGACTTGTGGACTTCAACTCCCAGAATTCCTCCCCCAATCATGTTAGCTCAGGAATTCTGGGAGTTGAAGTCCACAAGTTTGAAGATCATTGCTATAGATCAACTAAAGAATCCTTCCACAGCCCTCTGGAGAAAAATGTTCTATATCTTACCAGCAAAACATAATATTCTGATATTAGACCTCAGCCTCCCACCCACCCACCCCCAATACTTGGTTCCATCCTTTGAACAAAGCCTTCCCATACCCACCAGGGAACCAATCTCCCTCCCCCTCCCCAATTTGCAGCATACCTCCATCGAGGCTGCGAGACATGGTGTACCGTTTGCTGGAGGAGCGTTCAAAGTAAGGGGCAGGACGATCAATCAAAGCGCTGGCTTGCCGGGTTTGAGCCTGTGTTCGCCCACTGTAGCGGAATTTGGAGCCCATTACTAGGAAGCCTTTTGGAGGAGGCTCGGGTGACACCAGCCTGCAGAAAGAAAACTGTAATGGGTAAGGATCCGTAACCTTTGAAGTTGTAAAATACTTTTGAAATTTTCATAGTATGCTGTATGTGGCCTCACCAGATGGTTGCCATGAAAAAGGGCTTGCCTGTGGACTCATGGCTACATTAGTTGGGTAGGGTAGGGTAGGGTAGGGTAGGGTAGGGTAGGGTAGAGTAGAATAGAATAGAATAGAATAGAATAGAATAGAATAGAATAGAATAGAATAGAAGCTGGAAGGGACCTTGGAGGTCTTCTAGTCTAGCCCCTGCTCAAGCAGGAGAACCTATACCATTTCAGATAAGTGACTGTCTAGTAGTCTCTTCTTAAAAATCTCCGCCTTGCAAAGATTTGATCTCCTTTTAAACAGACTGAGATGATAGACATCTAGTTTGTGTTACAAAATGCAGGAAAGAGAAACATTGCTTTTAAATGTTCCAAGAAGTTGGGGCAAAAAAGCTGCACACTTTTCCTGTGGGTCAGTTTTATAAGTCTTCCAGTTCCTATCATGATTATTGCAGTCTGATTTGATGCAATCTAAAATTCTACTCCTATTAATTTCTCTACAAAGTCTAAAAAGCTCTTATGCCTCAAGGCAGTATAGCTACACTATGTCAGCTTCCTAGATCTCTATGATTCATTTTAAAAACCTGTGACTCCTTATCTCACTGATCTAATGGGCTTTCCACTCTCTAGAGCAGCTTATAACATTTGTATGTATACGGAAAATTATACATAACAGACCCTCTTCTTTCAATTTCTTTGAAAATCTATGGCCAAATGGTATGCAACATTGAAAATTCTTACTATCCCATATAAAGGATTTTTTAACCCAACTACTATGTCACCTACAGATACAGGGCAAACATGCAAAATAACAAGAAAGTTTATCTCAGACTAAGCAAATTTTCTGTTTCAGAATCAGAATTTTATCAAGAGAATAGTAATAAAGACTATTTGAAAAAAAGAAAAAGAAACTGCTGAAGTAGCAGTAGCTTAGTAAATCAAACTCCATGCCTAAAGACCAAACTTTTAAGCAAGGAGTTATCTAGCTTTTTCCCTTCTTTTCATAATCATTTTATTAAAATTTACAATGGAAAGATAAAAGACTAATACAAACTAAGAAAAATATAAAAAAAAGAAAGAAAAGCAGAGATAGAAAAAAAAAAAGAAAAAAGATACATAAAAGACGACTCCCCACTTCCTCTAAACAAGTCTAAACAACTTCAGTAACTTAATGCCTTTTCTAGTATTTCAATTAAGAAAGTAAAATCTCTTCTTTGCTCATTAATAGTTCAATTGTAAAAACCCATCACTCAGTCCTAATCAGCTACCGTCTATTAAGCACTACTAGAAATAGTAGCCTACATATACATACATACATACAGAGAGAAAGAGAGACTTCAAATAAATTATTTTTATAAACCAACATTACTAGAAATAAAGCAAAAGAAATGTATCCCCATATATAAACAGATCTTTAAAATTTTGTCATTGAGTCCTGATCAAAAAGAAATTCCATTAATAGCTACCAGGAACCACAATATATATATTTTAATCCTGGTCAAATAAATTCACTTTACATTCTTTTTGTTTACTTTTAAAAAGCTTGATCTTTAATCCCATCAAATAAAGTTCCATAAGTTATTTCCTATCATTTTCTCTTTGTTTTCTTTCCTTTCCAGCTTCAGTAATTTAGCACATTGCCTTTGTAAATCCAAAGTAAGAAAAACTTTCCAAATCATTCTTCTGATTTATTATTTGTATGTCCTCTTTTGTTATTAAGACATCGGCTAGTTCAAATGTATGTTTATCATGGTATCCTTTTCCATATAAACTCTTGTACTCTGGCACTTTTACATCTATTTTCATATCCATATTGAAATATCCATTTTACCTAGCAAAATCTATTCCTCTTCCATAGCCTCAGTTATATCCTTCTTCATAGTATCAAACAACATTGCAAGTAAATTGTGAGTATATTGTTCCCAAGCAACCTTAATTTCTTCCAGAGTCAAATAATATTGCTCTACTGAATTTAATGGGCATCTTCTCTTTTAATTGCAATATTTAGTTCTCTTTGGTTCCCTCAAGTCAATCTTCAAAGTCCCCTTTTATTTGTTTATTTTCCAATCAACAAAACTTTCTCACAGGAGGATTCCTTACAGTTAATTTTAAAATCTTAACATATTCTTTTATATAAAGTTAAATATCCCATAGGAAATATTCCTTCAAATCCATTTAGTCCTTTAACTTGCCAAAATCAACATTCTCATCCCCCTTTTGCTATTGTTCAAAAAGTTAGTTTTTCTTTTTAATCCTTAAAGTTACATAAAATTTCCTTCATCTAGAATAGAAGGAAACTCTCTTGGCACGATGAACATTGTTCTCAGGGGCTGTTAAGAACCAGAAAATCATTAGTAATCAACTTTCTAAAGTATTTAAGAGAGTAGGTAGGACAATTCAATGTCCATTTGAAGATGCCAAACCACAACTTAGGCAGGGTGATTTCTCCCTCTCTTCGTCAAGCTCTCAAACCCTTTGGAGATCACAATTTTACAATTTCTTTGCAGAGGGGCTCTGAATGGAGCAAAGATATAGATAATCCTAGCACTCTTTTTGATCTGGAGAGATGTTCCAAGAAGCTGATCCATTCACTGGTTCCTCTTTTCCTCATGGCCATTTGTTCTGCTCTTGTAGTGCCATCTTCAAACCATTCAATTAGTAAACTTAATTATCATCTAAGTTATTCATTTGACCAGCATACTAAATAACTGTATGAGCCACACAAGACAAATATAAAGTCTGTAATATTTTTAAAGTAGCAAACTGGACTTAGTTCAATAAAGGGTGCTTTGAAAACAAATAGTTTATACTCATTTCTCCCAAATGCCCTTTTTTTTTTCCCCTAGAAAGGGATGTGGAACAAAGGCCACATTTGCACATATCTCTCATTTGAACCCTTTGTATTGGTTGTGTATGCTGACATCTGCTGACACAGCTCTTTGGGGGAAGATAATTTATATTTCTATAAATATATCCACTGTTGTAGGTTGTACTAATATGATAGCATCTGCTTCCAAACATCTGTTATTTTATCAACACAAATATGGAGTTTGTATAAAGCCCTGGGGGGAAGTTTTAAAAATTAGATTCAAAATCTTAAAACTACTCTATATGCCAAGCAGGATCGTGACACATCATGCAATAAAGATTATGTGCCATCAGATTGTTTTCAACTGTGACCTCATAGATGCAATTAAAAAAGAGTCTCCTTCATAGATATATCCACACAGGGTTTCCTTTCTTTTAGCAAAAACATAGAAATGGTTTATCATTAACTTCTTCTAGGATGTTTTTTCAACTTTCCAGTCTAGCCAACAGCCCTGCTATTCACTGAAGATCTTTCATCTTATCTGATCTGATCCTGCTTAATTCCTGAACCAAGTTAATGCCAACCAGGTATTACCACCTGCTAAAAAACAGAATAACACAGCTGAAAAGTAAAATATGTAATTATAGGAGAGACAGGGCCTTAAGTCTGCATAAAGATGAAGGGGATAACTCTTAATACTTTGCGACATTGCTCTTAAAATAATTAAGTTTAAGAGGACATTATCAAATCTAGTCCAATTATACAGTCATTTGTTTGCACCACACATAATATCTCTATATGTTTGCTGCCCAATTACAACACTGATAAAATGAAAAAAATAATACTGAATATGTTGTAATGTGTCTGGTTGAAAATTTTCTTGGTGGGAATATTCATCTGTTTAAAGGAGCTGAAAGGAGCTTCCATGGGGATCTAATACAGGGATGTCCTAGAAAGGATTTGAAGTTCCAAACTCACATTTCTCAGTCTTATTTGTAACATTTCACTATAGACTCTCAACTCTTTCTTAATTTCCCATTTTCTCACCTGAAAAAAGTATGATGTTCAATGCAAACTTTCCAGAGTCTCTTAGCTGAGCGATGGTTGGGCAGCTTGAAACCAATGGTACTCTCAAACTGCTCATACTGAAAACACAAGGGGGGGGGACGAGAATTGTCAGTCAACCACAAACTGTGCCACAAGGAATACCATGAGGCTCTCTGTGCTTCTCCACATGCATTCCTTTGTCCATGTGCTTTCTTTTTGTCTCCAAGATGGGAGGAAAGCATTTAATTACCTAAATCACTGTCCTAAATGCAGTACTTCTGCAGAGAACTGGGCAAATTTGCTGTCAAAACAGGGGTAGAGGCTGCAGTACCCAGCAAACAATGGAATCAAGGAGACTGACAGTGGTAGGTACAGACAGTGGATACAGGGAAAAAGTAAAATGATCAATAAAGTAGTCTAGTTTTCCCAGAGTAGACAAATAAAATGAAGACAAGAGCTCTCAGGTCCTTATTTTCCTTTAAAGGAGTGGGAGAAACAAGCCTTCACAATTATAATGGCCCAAGACGGTACAAAGGTAGCTTCACAAATGAAAGGTGGCTTCTTTTAAGTCCCCAAAGGACAACAGGCTGATCAGTTTCTCTCTTTAGGATTCTTGTTCCTCCCTACAACTCTTTCGGTTCTTTTGCTTCCTAGGGAATGGAGTTTTGAACATGACAAGCTTTATAAATAATTATATAACTGACCTAATTTCTTGCAAACTACTGACAAATGTTTCTCCAATGGGAATATCAATCTCAAGGAAGACCCACTGGCTATTCCCACCACTACAAAAGCCATTATTTGCTAGGCATTCAGTCTTTCTGGCAGCCACCATGGAAATAGTTGTAGAGGCACAGAGCAAGCCCAGCAACTGAATGAGAAGAACAGTTCTACTGCAGGCCAATCAGAGTCTGGGGGTAGGTGCTGCTTCCAGATGAATCGTAATGTTTGCTGGAGAAGGAACAGGAAGGTGTTACTATGCTTTCTAGTAGAAATTCTCATGTCCATATAATCACCTTAATCAGGCTTTAGCTTGCATTAGTAGCAGGCTGTTATTGAGATAGAGGCTTCCTTGGAAGGATTTACCCTCTAAAAAGTGAGCATCTCAGCACCAGGGCAAGGATAGTGTGTAGATGAGCTTTCTGAAGTACAGACATCCTCATATGGTTTTAGTCTACATATGATCACTTGTTACTACTTTTTTGAGGTTAATTACTCAATATAACGTAAATCACAAAAGTGGCAGGCACTGTTCCAAACACAACTGACACAAGAATCTTTTCTTCATAATGATAATCTTCACAATGAATTCAAAAGGAAGGGAAGAAAGAAAGCTCCTTAATCTCTACCAGGAAAGTAAATATTACAAAAAGAAAAAGAATTCAGAGCAACTTTTATAGAATTTTTCCGTCCTATGTTTGGAATAAATTAAGAGGGAAAAAAATCCTTTAAAATCCTTTAGATTAATTTTTCATTCTATACTATGCTTAAAAAAAACCAGAGGCATATGCAATGACACCCAAAACAAATACTTCCTATTGAGCCAATTTGAAATCTGCTGACACATGATTTTAAAAAAATCATTCAAATGATCTACATTATTTTTATTTCTTATTTAATGGAAAAATGCTAAATATGTCCTCTCTATCCTTTATACTCTCTCTTTTTAAAAATCTTTCTTCTTTTTCTTTGTGAAAATGCTTACCTCACCAGGTCGAATTTTGATGTAGAAGTTACTTCTTTTGTATGAAATCTTGAGGATCTTGGGCCAGGCAAAACGGTTTATTCTCAGCCTGTCCCTATATATGAGAAGGCCATTGGCACAAACACCCAGCATGATGTCAATGCCTTCTGAATCCTGGGCAAAAAAAGGAAAACATTAATACATAGAAATCTGCCAGTACAAAATCTGTTCCGGACTAGCAGGCTCGAAACCTGCAAACCTGATTGGCCCGCTGATAGCCGATCATGATTGGTCGCCATAGACTGATGCGATTGGCCAGTAAACGGGCTGCCACGATTGGCCCTGCCAAGAGCGGCAAACTCAAATCGCCTTCATTGGCTGCCTAGCCGCAGCCAGCCCTATATAAGGGGCTGCTGCGGCTGGGATTAGTTGCTCAGATCTGAAGTCACTAATAAAGAGCTGTTGTTGCTATCTGAGTCTTGCCTCCGTTCTTGAACCATCCTCCCAGATCTAACAAAATCTTTTTAAACAGACAAGAAACCAAGGTTAATACATCTAAGGGGCAAGGACCCTTAAATACCAAGACATTTCCCACTTAAATACTAAGTAGGCCGCTGTTTACCCCCACACCTGTTAGGATTATCATGTATTTAAAAACTAGAGGAAGAAAATACTAGCTGATCCTTTAAAAGTTTAAGAGCTACGGATTGTACCAAGACCTCCTGGAAAAAAAAAAAAAACAGGGATACCTCAGGTAGGAAATATGTTTCCCTGGAATAGGGCATTAAATTGATTGACATACATTTTTTTTATAATTTCCAGTGCTTGCAGCTTCATGTGGCTACTTCTATTCATTTCCAGACATAGTTGCACAGTTCCATTAACTCCAATACTCCACTAAAGCAGGTTTCCCACCATGGTTTTTTTCCCCCCAAGTGTGTATAAATCTCAAACCATCCACGAAGGAACAAGGAAAGGACATATAGGTTCTAAAACCTTGTCTTTTATTAATATTAAAAACAATTTTCTTGTGCTAGGAAAAGCAAGAGCTCATGACACAAGTCCATCAATCATTGCTGCTCCTCATCTATAGTACTTGAGGTATTCTGGCTTGTATCCTAATTCTATACATAGAATTCAGTGAATTGGGCAAAGACTATTAAAACTGGTGCAGAATGTAAGCAGACATGCATTCATAATTGTGGATCAGGGATGGAACACTTTCTCTTTTAGCAGTTTTTCCATTTCTTTTAACTTAATAGAGAAGGGGTGTCAAACTGGATTTCTTCAAGGGCCAGATCAACATTGTCGTTCTCCTCTGCAGGCTGGCAGCGGGGGGGCAGGGGACAGGGTGGGAGTTCGGGGGAGGGTGGCACGGATGCTTCTGCAGCACCCTGCCAGCCAAAATGGAGCCTGTGCCTTGTTTTTGCCTTCCATGGCTCCTGCAGCACTCTGCCAGCTGAAAACAAGAGCATGTGGCCTGTTTTGGGGCCATTTTCAGCCCATTTTTGGCCTGTTTTGGACCTGTTTTTTGGCCCATTTTTCAGCCCCTTTTCAGCCAGCAGAATGCTGCAGAAGGCCATGGAGGGTTAAAACAAGGTGTGTGGGGGGCACACGTGGCCTGTTTTAGCTGCCAGAGGTACTGCGGGCTGGTCCCTTGATATTTCCAGGCCAGCCCTGCAGATTGGATTTAAGTACCCCATGGGCCGGATCCAGCCTGTGGGCCTTGAGTTTGATACCCCTTTGATAATAACATTTTGCCTTGAGTTTGACACCCCTGTGATAATAACATTTTGATAAACATTTGTGCTCCAACTTTTAACTCTTCTGCTACTTGTGCTACCTGTCCATTAAAGAATAAAAGTCATCCAACAATCATTGTGCTAAAATAACAGTGTGGAGGACAGGCTTTATATTTTTTCAATAATTATATATGCTGTCAGTCATTAATGGGAAATGGCTTCAAAATTAACTTCTTTGTTGTGGAGCAAAAAGTAAGGGAATAATGCAGTAACTAATACAGAAAGAAAAGGGGAAAATCTAAGGAACAGAGAGGATAGGAAGTATAAAATATGCAAAAAATAAATGAATAGATTTCATAATGGGACTTTTTCAAATAAAGGATAACATGTTTCTAGATTTCTCTTTAAATCTTTCATTAAACAAAATTCCACTTTTCAGTCCATTCTTACTGAAAATATTCCACAGCATAGTTGCAAAATACCATCTTTTTAAAACTCAACTGAATTTAAATTTAAATTTCTAAATTTTTGTCTCTAGATATCAAAATAGCTATTTCTATGATAGCAACTATATAATTTAATTTTAAATGAACTAATGTCTTCTGCAGAATTTGTCAGAAGACAAAGTAATATTTTATGTTTAAGCATAGTATCTCAAATGAAAGAACACATAAGTTTAAGTGAGTGCCACATAGTTTAAGCAAGTCTTTAAAAAGGAGTAACTATTGCCTCAGAATAATCCAGGATTTCTCTCACTTAAATGCCCTCAAAACTCTACCTTTTTACTAAGAATACCTTAGCATGATGCAAGTCAACTCCATACATTGAAAGTTTCTTGGCATTCTCCAGGAAGTGAATCTCTGCCTCGCCAGGTGTCATACCCCTTTAGAAGAAAAATAAGACAGAAATGGAAGTAATAAAAAAAAGAAAATTACACACTTTGATGAGCAAAGGCTGACATTTGTATAAAAGGCTTTTTTATGATGAATATAGGAAAATATAGGTTATACAAATCTTTTCAAAAACTTGTTTGCTCTTGATATTAGCAGTAGTATTAGTTATTCACCGGTAAGTCTTATGTAGCTCCATTATACGCTCTTCCAATTCTCTGGTCTGATTTGGAGCAAAACGTAGTTCACCAACATAATTGCCAACATGTTCTTCAGTATCATAATCCCCCAGTTCAGCTTGTACAGCATAGGAGCCTAACAGTGCATGTGTTACAAAAGAACACGGTAGACGTCCACTGATAATATCTGCTCGAAGTTGCAGACACAAGTAATACCTAAGGAGAGGAAGAGGTCAGAAAGTTGAAATGTCCATAAGAAAAGCAAACAGCTAAGGGATGATCATGTATCCAGACAAGCCTGTTTAATTAGTAATCCACCATTAATTACAGCATGTCCATTTTACACAATAGTCTTCTGGGGAATCTGATAAACTCAGCAATTGCAATTCTAAATTTTAGTAACTTAAATTTGGGGATCTCTTGAAATGAGGGATAGTCAACAAAGCTCACCAGAAACTTGATGAACATCCAGTTTAATTAATCTCATGTGACTAAAAAACTGTACCATTTAAGTAAGGCCACAATATTTGGGTGATGGACTATTATTGTAACCTTAAACAAGGAAATACAGGGAATTAATGCTACAATGAAGGCTTTTTGCAAAACAAGTTACCTCCATTTGGCAGTCAAATAGGAAACAGCACCAAGGTATCCGACCCAAACTTTCCCTCCCCTTCAATGCCAAGAATGCAAATGATTATCAGGACAAGGAGCATAGTGGCTCCTATGGTTAGAATGCTGGGCTGATGATCGGCAGGCTTGTGTTTGAGACCCAGTTGCTGCCACAGGACAGGCTGAGTTCCTATCACTCGTTTCAGCTCTTCCTGACCCAGCACTTTGAATGCGGGAGACCACATAGATGGGTACTACTTAGGAGGGATATGAAAGGAACCCCCCAATGGGGTATCCCCCAGGCAACAATGTTGTCATTGGCTAGTCATTTCAACCTGGAAGTGCTTCAGTGCTCCCAACATGACTGGAGTAATATTATTAATTATTTATTATATATATTTTTTGCTTCTGGAAGAATGTTCCTTCTTTCCAATGGCCAATATTTGCAATAGGAATAACAGCCTGGGAAATTGTCATGCTATTTTATTTAGTTCTTGGAATACTTCTGAGTAAATAATGAGATACAGGAACATTTTACTGAACACAAATTGGCATGGAAGTTGTGTATTTCCAGCCTTTGAGATTTATTCCACACAGATAAAATAAACTATGACTTCATTAACTATTTTCTTTTTAAGAGAGTTGTGTAAGAATTGGCCAAGACAGATGCATTTTTACTTACCTTGTGATGTCCTCTGTGAGTTGGGCTGGATCTGGTGGATAAAATTTGACTGTGAAGGCAAAATTCCAGGGGCCACCTAAATAAGTGACAGAGAAAAAGAGAAGGAAAGAGAAAAATATTAGGGCATACGTTTAGGTGATGCATCTTTGATTGACTCTCTCACACATAGTTTTTATTTCTTTTTTTTAGTTGCCTCACATTCCCCTTTACTCTAAATCTCTAAGGGAACTATAAAGGACTTTAACAAGACACACTGCGCAGAATTACTGGAGATCCCTGCTTCCCTGGATCTTAATGGCTGAGGCAAACAGCAGGTGTACTTGCCTTTTAAGGTTTGCAATAGGCAAAAGAGTCTTTGCTGTGCAGAGAGACAGTCACTTTGGTGTTGCCATGGAAACAAGCTCAAATTCTCAAGAGAGCTTGCTGTTGGGGAAAGACCTCTAGCAACATCTCTTCAAGACACTGCATCATGAACCTATCCCGTAGCCAGTTATTTTAGAAGAAAAAGTCACTAAGAAGTATTTCACCAGCTCTTAAAATCTAAGATACAAACCTGAAACCCTCTTGCTCAAAGGTAACCCTCTTGCTCACACGTATCATTATTTGCTTTACCTTTGTGAAGCAAAACTGTGCTTCATAAAGTTTGTGTGACACAGCTGAGTCTCATGGATATTATTTTATGGAGTTGGTAGGAAAGAAACCCTGCCAATAGATTAGACAGAATAACTTTGGGGTCTTTTCCGTCTCTGACCATTACAAATGGAATCGCTAGGATTCAGAATGGTACCCATCTAGAATGGATACATCCTTCCCCTCTGATAAATTGAAAAAAGGGGATGGGACTGACAAGAATTCTGTGCTTTTTTTTAATGAGGTTGCTCTCAATCATCTCTGGGAAAATGATCTCTAAATGCAAAGAGAGCAGGGCTAGAAACTGAAAGCCAGAGACTCAAAGCTTCTCTCCTCAGGCAGAATAAATCTAGTTTTGTCAGTTATTCCAAATCTACCTGCCAGAAAATCGGTAATGGAGATTCATGTGAAATACATACAGAGGCCCAGAAACACCACATTCATTTGAATAGCCTATAGTAGTATATTTCAACAGCCAGTAAAATCATTGTAGTTCTGTACAGTATAGAGCATTTCAAATGAATGTTAATAATTTACACAGTGATCTTATTATGCAATGTGCTTTATATTAAGTTCTTGACTATATACTTTTGAATGATGGCTTCCAGATTGAGAAGCCCTAAATATTCATGCTTTGAACTATTCATTGAGAATCTGTTTCTTTATTTCTTTAGAACAAATTCTTTGTTTGTATGGGCACAAAGAAGGCAGCAAAAATTAAGAGCTATGTGAATTGCATTAACTTCTTTCCAAAGCTTATATAGCAACAGATGCAAAACAACCACCACCATCCCCTTTGACTGATCACGCAGTGAAGAACAGTAATACTTTCTAACAATACTTTGTTAGACTTTACAGAGCTTCACAGAACCAGAGAAAGTCTTATAAGGCCCACTATTTCCTTCCAAACTTTTAGTTAATATAAGATCTCTAGGAGCAGCTATGCTTACAAAGTAAGTTTTATTATATTAAGTTCTTGACTATATATTTTGAATGATGGCTTCCAGATTGAGAAGTCTTAAATATCCATGCTTTGAACTACTCACTGCGAATCTGTTTCTTTATTTCTTTAGAAGGATCCAGCCAATTCTGAAAAAGTATGAGAACACATTAAGAGGAAATCCTACATAACCACAACATCTGAAACAGACAAACCACAAACTTTATTTGAACCAGCCCAGCATACCTTCTGACTATCTGAATCGCAGAACGTGAGTCCAAAATAATCCTTCTCCAACAGGTTAAGGTGCTCACAGACCAGGTCAAAGAGTACTTGACCCCGACCATGTTTCTGTATGGACACAAACAAGGCAGCAAAAATTAAGAGCTATGTGAATTGCATTAAAATCCTTTCCAAAGTTTATATAGCAACAGATGCAAAACAGCTGCCCTTTGACTGATCACGCAGTGAAGAACAGAACCAGAGTTGCACAGAACCAGAGAAAGTCTTATAAGGCCCACTATTTCCATCCAAATTTTTAGTTAATATAAAATTTCTAGGAGTAGCTATGCTTACAAAACAAGGTTTATTAAAATGTTGCATACACATGTACAAACTTGAACATTTTTAACTTTGAAATGAATTGTTTAAAAATCCATCAGGCCTGATCCTATTTAGTTTCCAAGGTCGTATCCAAGCAAGCTCAGCCAACCCTGCCTTGTCTCAGGTAGCACTTCTACAAGAATTAACTGGAAAATTCCAAAGATGTGGGTTAAATTAAGAACAAGAAAGCAGTAATGAAAAGCTACTTCAATAACACTGCCAAAAACCTCTAAGAATCAAGTTCAACTCAAGTGCATCTTTGCCTTGTTACAGAGATACATATTCTTTATCTGACATTGATCAAAATATAGACATGTAATTCCAAGATTATTTTCCTGTAACTGTCCCACTTGGAAGTCAAATTGACATACTCTGAGGATAGTAACACCATGACCCAAAGTTTGAACTACTAATATGATTCTATGTCACAACATGTCAGCATGTAGGGTCTGAGAATGAAAACTAATGGCTACATCATCAAGAACCAAAAGCAATTAACACTTCACAAAAACACTTCCATTATATAAAGAACCTTCTTATTAACCTGTGCAAAAAAAGGTACTGAATCTGTTTAGGCATTTAACATGAATCTTTTTTTTTCTTTTTAAATTAAAAGGAGATTTAGGAGATCAAATGACTGTGAACAAGACAGTCAAACTGGTAACAAATAATTATGTTTTCTAAGTTGCCTCTTCCCATGAAGTTTGCTATGCTGCCTCATCATTGGTGTCGATTGTTCTTGAGAGGGATGAGAGGAGAACACCAAGAATTTATGCCAAAAGTATGTACTTCCAGCAGGATCATCTAAGGCAGGGGTGTCCAACCTTTCACCTTCCCTGGGCCACATTAGAAGATGAAAATTTGGTTTGGGCCGCACATAAAATAAAATAACAGTAACAATACCCGATCATCCCAAAAAACCATAGAAAACATAGTTAACATATTAAATTTATTTGGAAATGAAGTTAGTGAGATGTTTTTATTATTTATTATTAATTATTTATTAAAAATTATTTATTTGTTATCATGGTTTTTTATCACAGTTTTTTTATCACAGTTTATTTTCCGGCCAAATTTTGCGGAGGGGGGGGGGGAGAAAGCAGCGGCAGCGGTGGGGGTGGTGGGGGCAGAAGTGGCGGCGGTGCCGGCGGCGCCAACAGCAAGAGGTGGTGCTCTGACGGCGCCCACCTTTTCTCTTGCTGCTTGGCCTGGCGCTCGCCTCGCCCTGCCTCGTGCCTGCCTCTCCTCCTCCTTCTCGCTGGCTCTGGCACGATGGTTGGGGTGGGCACTGGGCCGCATTACGAGGCAACCTGGGCCGCATGCGGCCCGTGGGCCGCGGGTTGGACAAGCCTGATCTAAGGCATAAAGGTCATCCTAGTTGTCCTGCTGAAGGAAGCAGACAATTATATTGGGCAGCAAAGATATAAGAAGTTGCTGAAGGAGGAGGAAGATCACTTTACAGCAGTGACAACAGCAGAAGAATCATTTCAAACTGCAGTGCAATGGTAAATTATACCTGCATTTTATCAAAAAAATATATGCATGTATAGAGGGCATTCAACATGTGACAGAGTAAGAGTAAAGCTTCTTTTGAATTCCTAATGATGTTTATGATATGGCTAAATATGCCAATATTAGTTTCTGATGTGGCTCTGCAGGAACTAAAATCTGAAGCTGCAGGGGAAAATGGAACTATATTTAGACTAAATTAATGGCAAAAGGTATAACAAAACAACTATAGAACTGATAATGAAGGCACTGAAGTAAATTAAAGGAATCATCCCTCAAGAAATACACTGTATACTAATACTTAGTAAGGTAGCAATGAAAGTCTTGGAAAAGATATAGTTTAGAAGCCACAGATGTCTATATCTACAAGATCAGGACTGTTCCAGCAATGGTTTTCCCTGTGACAGTGTATGGAATTGAAAGATAGGTGGACTATTGACACTTTTGATTAAGGTCATTTTTGAACTTTGATGCTGGGGAAAACTCCAAGTATCATAGGTAGCCAATAAAACAAATAAATGGATCATAGACCAAATCAATCCAGTTTTCTCATCTGAGGCATAAATGACCTAATTCAAATTATGACATTTGGGAGACATTAGGAAGAGATTTAGTACTCGTGAGAAATCTATAATGCTGGGGGAAAAATAGAAGGCAAGAGAAGAGAATGACCAGCAGAAATTGAATTAATCTAACAGAAATAATAATCCATCTTGGTAGGCATCCTTATTTGGTAAATCTTTTATTTAAAAAAATTAATTAAAAAAACTTATTTGGTAAATCTTGGTAAAGTAAGAATAGCAAAGCTAAGCAGACCTCAGCAAGTGTTCATCAATGGGTAAATAACAACCAGTTTTCAGAAAATGGTAATTAATGTTATGCCTTCTTTCAGGCTCACATCTCTGGCTTTGAAGGTCTTTTAACAATCTATTCCAGGCCATCCCTCCACCCACTTCTTTTGCTTAAAGGGAACTTTCATCTCTATAACATTCAGTTCCTCTGCAATAAGTCAAGCCTCTCAGAATCTCGCTGTTCAAGATGTCAGCTAAAGAGCCTGACTGCAGAAGCACTGAGATCAAAGGCCCAGCGAGGCTCAGATCCTTTTAACTTTCCTCCCAGTCCCTTAATGTTTTGTTCTTTATTTAGTTATTTGTACAAATTGTACAAAAGCAACTTCCAATCCATATTCAACAGATGCCAATAACTTTTTTAAAAAAGCATGGCACCCAAAGATAGGGAGGTGTTTATAACACTGAACTCCGAAAATCCTATTTAAACAAAGATACGCCTATATCTTTACTTATCAAAAGGCTCTGTTGTATGTCCTTATTTAGTACAAGATAGGCAATACAATATCATTGGGGAAGATTCTGGATATTTGATAAGACAGAATCATCTGAACGTATACAGGTATCAATTTGGGGGTTGAACCAATATAATGAGCATTAACATGGCATGATAACAGTATTCCAGTATTTGAGGGGCCAAATTATTTTCCAATGCACCAGAGAGCAGGACAAGACACAATGGATGGAAACTAATCAAACAGAGAAGAAACTTAGAATTAAGAAGAAACTTCCTAATAGTGAGGACAATTAACCAGTTGAACAGCTTGCCTTCAAAATTTGTGGCCGCTCCATCACTGGATGCTTTTAAGAAGAGATTGGACAATCACTTATCCAAACTGGCACAGGTCCATGATGGCAAACCTATGGCACGCATGCCGGAAGTGGCAGAGACACTTCTGCCGGCATGCAAGAGGTCACCCGGAAAAGCCCCACTGTGCATGCATGCATGCCCCCCGCCAGCCAGCTGATTGTTGGGTATCTACCGTGCATGCGTGGGGGGAGTCATGTGCGTGGGAGACATGTGTGCATGCGCAGAGGAATGGGACATGCGGGGGCTTGCGTACGCATGCACTGAAACCTGCAGTGTAAGGGGGGTCACGCACACATGCGCAGAAACACATAGTGAATACACAGGGGGCAGGGGGAGTCATGTGTACATTGCATCATGGGTGCGCGTGCGCACTTTTGTCACGCAACATGGAAAAGATTCGCCATCATGGGTATAGGTTCTCCTGCTTGAACAGGGAGTGGACCTCCAAGGTCCCTTCCAGCTCATTGTATTCTATTCTAACATCATCTTTTCATATATAACTTTTTATTAAAGTTTAAACATTCAAATATAAAAAAATAATGCGAACTAAGAAAAATTAAAAAGTTAAAAAATGGAAAAGTGCTGATAAAAAAGGGGAGAGAAAAATAGAAAAGGGATATATAAAAATGACTTCTCCCTTCATCAACACAAGTACAAATGATTCCTAACTAAAGGGAAATCTCTTCTTTCCATATTCCATCTCTTATCTATAAACATCATAAAGCCTCATAATTCAATCTTAATCAGCAAAAGTCTGTTAAAAGCTACTAGAAGTAACAATGCATTTTTATCTTAATCAAAGAAATCAGCTTCACAATCCTTTACTTTTAACACAGTAACTTATTACTTTCTCTAAAAATAGAACAAAAAATTTCTTCTTCCCTCATCTTATAAACAAATCTTTAAAGCCTCATTATTCAAGAAAAATCCTGAGCTATCAGAAGCAAGGAATTTATTAAAAATCTTAATCTTTAATCCCTTCAAAATACTGACTCATAAATTAATTTCTTTTCATTTTCTCTTTGCCTCATCTTAGAAACTCTTTTCCACGTTTAACATATACTAGAAATAATAATACATATATTTAACAGAAAATCTCATATTTTACCTACATATAAATATTTAAAGCTGATCATTTTGGTCAGCAAAAGCCCATTAAGAGCTAGCCTTCCTTCCTTCCTTCCTTCCTTTTTCTTTCTTTCTTTTTCTTTCTTTCTATGCATGAATGATCAACTAAATCAACATCTGTTGCTATTTGTTTGTTTATTATTACATTTATTTGCCACTCGTCTCACCACGAGAAGATTCTGGGCAGCTTACACTAACTTTATATTCCTTCTTTTTGCTTTTAAAAATCTTGATGTTTATTTCTTTAAAACATTGTCCCAAAGCCAATTTCTTTTCATTCCCACTTTCTTTTTTCAGGAATTCCTTCTTAAATATAGCACATCTCTTTTCTCAGTCCAAGGTTATCCAAGTTGGTCTTCTCATTCATTATTTGTATGTCCCTTTGAATTATTAAAAAATCAGTTGGCTCATTTCTATGTCCTATGAAACATCTTTTTCCATATCATACTTTTATCATGTCATTTTTAAATCCATGTCTGATTCTCAGTTGTATCTTCTATCTCTTCTTTTAAACTCACTTCATGGTAGCAGGCAAGAAAAGTTTCTGAGTTCATTGTTGCCAAATACCCTTGAATTTGTCTAAAGTTAAAATACTTTTCTGTATTGGTAGGTTTTTTTCTCCTAATTATAATTTTTAGCTCTTTCTTGCTGCCTCTAGTGTCCAGCCTTCAAAGTCTCTCTTATCATACTTTCCTCAAACCACATTTTTCAACCAGGGAATTTCTCCATACTTAGATTCAAAACTGCACATATTTTTAATAGGTTTTTAAACAGTCCACAAAAAGAATTCTAATAATTAGTTTCAAAATCTTATTCCAATATCTGGCCTCTTCTTCTATTTAAAACTTTCCAAAATTAAGATTCTAATCACCCCTTTGCTGTTTATTTCTGAGTAAAAAAACGGTTAAGTTCTTAAATTTGTATGAAATCTTTTTCACTATGAATTGAAAGAGAATCACCTGGTTTGATGAAACGTTTTGTTCTGGAGGTTCTTAATTTCTAAAAGGCAGTTAACAGGCCATTTCTAAAAGTGATTAGGAAGGGAAGTGGGGAAACCCAATATCCATTTGCAAACCACAGCTTGGCCAAAGCTGACTTTCCCTAGCTCCCAGAGCTATAAAGTCCACCAGAGACTATTGTTTTATAATTCCCTCATGGGGAGAATCTTTATGGATCACTTGTGGCTGATCCCCTTTATCCGGAGAGGACTTTTTGAGGCTCTGATCCATTTTCTGGCTCCTCATTCTGACAGTCATTGACTTTACAAAAAATGTAGCTTCTTCAATTTGTAATTGTTGTCCCAGAAGTCAAATATTGGCAAGATCTAAAACTCAAAAAAAATGCCTGTAAAATTCAAATTTACCATGTTTAGGCAACCCAACTCTTTCATTGGCAGATCGTAATGGAGATTTTATATCTTCTGTTTTTGCAAAAAGAAACGGGCTGTCTTTTGAAACAAGACAGTGATTCCATACATTACATGAGAAATCATTAAAACTAACAACAGTAGAACTAGAAATAAAAACTATTTCTCATTCCTTTTTTTTCTAATTTGGTTTGTCAGTTGCTTACAGGATAATAGTTATAAGTAAAAACATAGTTATGAATACATGGATACATATAAGAAAAATAAAAGAAACAATAGGAAAAGGGACGGTAGGCACGTTGGTATGCACGCCCCCTACAGACCTCTTAGGAAAGAGGTGAGGCCAATAGCAGAAAGTCTAAGGTTACAGTTTTTGGGGTTTGGGGAAGAAACCACAGAGTCAGGTAGAGTATTACAGACATTGATCACTCTGTTCCTTCAAACCTATCAACTGAAAAAGCTTATTCAACTGCTTGAAGGTCTCTGTTTATGGGCCTTCCACACAGTAAATTGCAATAGGGAACAGTTTCACATGGCAGCTGCCACTATGAGATTAAGCAGTTTCTTTCACCCCCACATAGACACTGCGTTCTACAAGTATAGAAAAACAGGCTAACCTACAATTCCAGATATAATGTATACATGCTGATGTCCACAATCCCGGTTGGTTTTTTCCTATCATTTGTTCTTTCTTTCTTTCTTTCTTTCTTTCTTTCTTTCTTTCTTTCTTTCTTTCTTTCTTTCTTTCTTTCTTTCTTTCTTTCTTTTTCTTTCTTTCAATGGGGAACATGCAATATTTCTACTTCCATATGTCCTGTACTAAATTAAGCACCAAGGAAGGCTCCTAAAAGAATGCCTTGTTAGCACTGTCTAATATGGAAGAATGTGCACAAATGTCAAAATTAATCATCCTGATTTAAGGAACACAGAGAAGATGGCAGCTTTGGTAGTAGCATGAGGAATGAAATCAGACAGATTCCCTTACTTAAGAGACTGAACCTTGTAGAATAGGGTAACTTGAGATCATGCCTTCCAATGGTGTTGCACAACTTAGAACATAAACTATCCTAACCCTTTTTTCTGGTCCGTTGTGCCAATTCTACCTTTCCTTCTCTCTACTCTTTCTTACTGAACATCTTATGGCATGTGTTATGTGTTATGGCATTCTACATGTGTCTCTGAAAGGCATCCTTCCAGAGTGTCTCAATAGCTGCATTTCTGAACAAGGTCATTAATTAATACATTTATCAAAACCTGATAATTTCACTGAAGGGAAATTCTGGCAGTATATTCTGTATTTAGACTTGATGCACACTAGAAAGTACTTAATTGAAAAAAGCCATTTCTGGATTTTTCAGCAACAAAAGGTGGCAATATCAACATTTGTACATAGTTAATGTCACAATCTGCAAAAGAAGAAACTCAGTGACATGTTTCTGTAATTTCAAGCATCTATCCATCTTCTCTCACGCAGAAACATTTCCATTGGGCTTCTACTTCCATGCTACGTAAACCTCCAGTCTGAAGCAATTGAACTCTTGCAATGTCATGGTTTGATATCTCAACAGCATTATTAAATAGACATCTAGAGCAACTGGGAATTAGGCAGTATATACATGTAAGAAATTAATAGATAGTATAATTTATTTTTGCTTTACCTGTTTATAGATTTACTAAGCAAACAAAACCATAGAATCTTTTGGAGATGTACTGATTCAAAGACTTCCAATTCTGCTATTATAAGCAGCTGTCATGCCCTTGTTGGAGTCCAATCTGAGGGGGAGATTGAGCAGCTGACAGGGAGTGGGAGTGTGGATCCAGTGACTGTGGAAGAAACGGGGGAAGGGCACAGTCCAGTTGGGCATTTAGAGGAAGACCCAGGGCCATCCCCTCTTCATCCTAGGGCACACAGGGAAGAATGGAGAAGGGAGCAAAGTGGCTTACAGGAGAGGAAAGGGCCTTGATCCCCTTCATGGGCTGCAGCTGGGAAGACTGTTTAAAAGGGCAAACTGTGCATGGCAAAGTTGCTGGAAGCAAAGCGTGCATTATCTTTGTTAAGGCTTATCTGGATTTAGGCGTCCTCCCAACTATGGGTGCTGGATTATCTTTTGGAATTCTGCAATTTATCATCCTGGCCTGTCATGTTAATTACTTCAGCGTGGTTTGTGTTGGTTTTTTATTTCTAATTATCTTTACTTTGGGTTCAGACTGCATTTCTTCCCTTTGTAGACTTTTTTTGGAAGAGTTTGATCTCCAGCCGAGGATAACTGGACATTGGGGGCCAAGTTGGAGGCATTAAAGGGAATTTATCTACTTTGGTGACTTTGTTATTTTTGTGCCACGCCCCGGGTCATCACAGCAACTTCTAACACAATGTATATCAGATTTTATCATCTCATGTATTAGTTCAGCCTTTCCTATTCATAGCACATTCCAGATGCATGGACTTTAAACTCAAGAATTTTTAAGCCACTAGTCACACTAACTGGGGAGTTCTAGAAGTGCATACAAGATACCCTTGTTGAGAAAGGTTGTACAAGAACTCATTGCAAAATATGGAGCCTGAAAGTTTCCCTCTTCCTTCCTAATCCAGGTTCATCTGAAAAATTGCAACAAGAAAAGTCTCCAGCTGCTGACAACCTTCAGATATGAGCTGTGCAATTCTTGTACATATTTATTTTATACTGCTCTTCAAGAATTACTGAGAGAATCAGGTAATCTTAATCTATATCCACAGAAAGCAATCTTTTTCAGAATTTCTTTATTCAAGATTTATTGAAAAAGAATAATGTGATGTTCCAGAAATATCAGCAGCTGGACAGAAGAGATTGCTCTTTTAACTGGTAACAGAAGAATGTCCAGCAGATTAGAATCTAACTTCTCTCTGGCTCTAAACATACCATCACATTTCTTTTGAACTGTCTGGATTTTTCCACTTTTTATAGTCTTGCCAATGATGAGAAATAAAAACAAAACACAGAAGAAAAAAACTAAACAAAAATGTTCCTGTTAAAAAAAGTATGTGTGCATTTCAGAGCTAAATCTGAATATCATTTTACAATTTGAGCATAATAGTCACAACTCAACATACAAGTAACTTCCCTAATAGGAAAATTTATCTGTGACTTCAAATAAGTTGTAATGCCATCAATAGCTATATGTAATCATTCAGGAAGGGTCTTGGCCAAATCACCATGGCCAACTCAATACAGCCAAGTCACCACAGCCAACTCATCGCAGGACAATTTGCCATGGGACAATTCAACGCTGTATTAATCATTTCATTCAGATACTTTATTATTGCTGATCACATTTTCATCAAAATTATTGCAACTCATGTATTTCTGGATTGATTTTATTTTATTATTATTATTATTAGCCATAGTTCCATTGAAATTAATTTAATTTTTGTATTTGTCCTGCAGTGAGTTGTCCCACAGCAAGTTGGCCATGATGAGTTGGCTGCAGTGAGCTGGCTATGGTGAGTTATTTCATTCCATTCAGGAAACTGCAGTGAGGATTGGAAGTATCTCCTAAAAATAGGAATAAAACTGCTTCCCACTGTTGTAGACCCTGTGGAGTCTGGACAATCAATATGCATGTTCTCCCTCCTATCCTTTCCCTGCATTACAGACTGTGACCTATCCATTTTTAAAAGAAGTGAGAAAAGACTTTCCAATGTATGACATATTCTTTCCTGCAGCGGAGGGTAAGTATCAAGAATTTTCAACTATTTGCCCCTTTTTTCTTCATCATCTAAGAAATACATATTGCCTATTCACCATATAGGAAACAATGGTTCTAACATCTATGGAAATATGAACCACTACCTGATGAACTTTTACTTTGTAGAAAAGTGGATTTATCTATAGATAATGAAGGGCTAATCATGCCAACCAAGCTTTGTAAATTTTTATAAATATTAAAATATTATTCACTTGATAATATTCAATCTTCTTGACTGAATGCTGCAAATACTGTTCCTTTTCTTTAGGAATCTCTTTAAAAATAATACAAGCACACACACTTATTGCCTACAATTCATTCTTTCAAACTATACAAATAGCAGATTGCCTTAAAAAAATGTATGAGTCACTCACACCTGCTTTCCATGTGCATCCATAGATAGAGTTAAGCATGCAGAGTTAAGCATGCAAGAGCCTTGGGCAAAGTTGAAAGTATTATCTGTTTTAATACACTGATCTATGACTATTTTTAAAAAATATTCTTGACTTTAGCAGGTATGCTTTCCATAGAGCTACTCCGTTTTTATATCGTATTTAGTGGGAAAACCAAATAAATATATGGGTGGAAATAAAAAAGTCAAGTGGTACAGCCCTTGTGCTCACCTCCACTTCACACTCATACTCTGAGGCGTCCAGGAGAGTCACTCTGCAGATGGCACTCTTGAACTTTTTTGTGATTTTCTGAGGAGATTTTTGGGCCTTGCTGGGGGTAGTCTTCTCAGATAACCCATCTGCTTCACTGTAGTCTTTTTCATCCATGTCCACAGCCTAAAAAATAAAGGTAGAATCAAAGAATATAAGTGGTGTAAAGCAACAAGGTAACTATCTAGTGTAATTCCCTGTTCAGCGCAAGAATCAGCTACTACAGCATCACAGTGTAAGACATGCATTTGTATGCATCGCTCCTTTACGACACTCCTGGTTTTGCTCATTCATTCTATTCACTAAACTAGGTTGACATTTTATTTGAAAAACTTTCTCAATAGCTATCCAATTGCCATTACTTGGAAGATAGAGTCTAGACCACAGTCTCTTTATAATACACTGAAGATACACTAGGATCATAGTTTTTAGGGTTTGTCCATATAATGAAATGTATGTTGTGCTTTCTTCTGTTCTCTAACTTTACAGTAGAACTACCAGAAACTGATGCCAATTACATTGACTGAATTATATTCACTTATAAAATGACTCCATTATATATGAAAGATTTGTCAGAAGATAAAGTTCCAACCAGTTGGTAGGAAAAAGTACATGACTGAAGACCTGACATGAAGTACAAGTCTTATTTGAGATCACCACTGTGTTGAGTTTCTATAGCATGCTATTGGCTCTTCTGACCAGGACTTTTGATGCATTTACATTTCATTCATTCTTATTTTTCATTCAGATCATAATGCTTTATGAAGAAGAGTACCATGTTTTGCTGGGGAAACAAAAAATTGCCTCAAAACTTTTTAGTCAGTGGTATAGGCAGTCTGTCATGCCCCTGGTGGAGATTGACTCTGAGGGAGAGGAGGAACAGCCAACAGGGAGTGGAAGTGTAGCTCCGGAGGTTGTGGAGGAGGCTGGGAAAGGGCAGAGGCCAGCTGAGCAGTCAGAGGAGGACCCAGGCTCATCCCCTCTCCATCCTAGGGCACGCAGGGAGGAGAGGATAAGGGAGAGATGTGGTCTTCTTGGAAGGAGAGGGCCTTGATCCTCTGCATGGGCTGACAACTAAATAAGAGGACGGACTTGCTTACGGGCAAACGCTGGAAACAAAGTGTGGAAATATCTCTAGTTTATGGTTCCTCTCTGAGTTTGGCGTCCTTCCCAGTGTGTGTTCTGCTTCTGTGGATGTCCTCCAGCCCTTATCTTGCCTGGTTTGTGTTGCTTTTTTCCTCCTTCTTGTAACTGTTTGTGTGGGAGGTTTTTGTCTTTCATCAAGGATATTCAAAGCTTGGAAGCAAAGTGAAGGAATAAAAGGGGCTTCACCTGTTTTCTGTGACTGTGTTTATTTTGGATCCCACCTTGGGTCATCACACAATCTTCATCTTGTAACCATTCATTTAGTGACTGCTTGAAATTATAACAGCACTGAAAAATGGGAAATGGTTTTCATATTTACGATTGCTGCAGCATCCCCATGGTCATGTGATCAAAATTTGGGCACTGGCAACTGGCATATATTAATAACATGTGATCACAATTTGTAACCTTCCCAGCTGGCTTCCAGCAAGCAAAGTTAAAGGGGAAACCCAGGTTCACCTAATGAACATGTGATTCACTTAACAACAGCAGTGATTCACTTAACTGGGCCAAAAAAAGTTGTAAAATGAGTTACAAATTTGGGGCTCAATTGCGGTCGTAAGTCAAGAACTACCTGTATATTTATTCAGAACATTTCTATCAAGCAGGATTGGGCTTGATTAGTACCTGGGCTGGAAGATTACCAGGAAATGCGAAAAACTGAAAAACATTTTCTATATGAACATGATGGGGGAGGGGTATATGCACTTATACACAAAACTGTATTAGGCTTGCTTTATGTGTATAGATTATGCCATCCAGCTTTGTGTAGCACAATTCATTCTTGCCCTCCTAATGTATTCAGTGCTGCAACTTTAATTTTGACTAATTTTAGTTCTACGCTACCGATCAACTGAATTTTATTCTGAAACATATTATAGGGGAAAATAAAAGGGGAAAAATGAGCAATTATCTCTCGAATGAAAATCCAATAACTCCTAAAAGCAGATTTGTTAAGATTTGTCAAGCACAAGACCATTGCAAAATGCTGACAGGCTGGTGCTATGAAGTGATTTATGGAAAATAGAAAGTTTTGCTTTTAGTCTATTATACCCTGAACCTAGCTAGCATCATATTTAACCAATGCATGGGCTTTTAATATAAAAACAGTAGATGCATACCGTATGATAGTGGCCTGTGAAAAGCATTTATATTTCAGGACTTATCTATATTCTGTAGCTAGAAAGTGGGCTCATTAAAAGAGTCAACTGTTAAGTTTGCTGATCCAAAGATGGACGCTAACTTGGGTTTCGCTAAAAGTATAAAAAACTTGTCATGTGATCTACTCCCTCACCTAGAGGTGCATGCTAAACAAGGTTCTCTCTCCCAAGAAGTCTTGGATACAAAGCACACAAGTTTTAACTGTTACCTACAGCGGCATCAGATTACCTTACAAATTTTAAACAACCAAATGAATAAAGGGAAGTGGAGATATAGAAATGCGGCTATTCTTTCCTCTAGCCAGCTTCTTTGCTGTGAAAGGCAGCTGGTAGATTTGCAGAGGGTGGAATGGCTTCCCTCCAGAGGGCCTTTTAAATGTATTTTGTTGACTTTTAAACAATCCAATTCCTTCCTCAGTGAATTTGGAATTTTTCCTACTCGTGTGTTTACTAAGGAGGGTATTAGTCCTTTAATAACTCATATTGGCAAGAAGAGCACTGCTTTCTGCAAGCCTAATTGCAATGTTAACTCTAAGGATGTTATCTCTCCCGCACCCTTGAGAAGTGGCAACTTGAAAAATCAACCTCCGATCCGGAAGCGTACTGAGATACTGGAGTCAAGTCTGATTAATTCTTTTTGTACTTTGCCACAGCTAGAACAAGCGGGCATCATTAAAAGATTGACCTAAAGGATCTCTTAGAAGTCACACATAAAGCTGCAAAACTTCCCATAGAATTTGCTATCCGGGTTGCAGATGTTATTAATGCTCTTTCTGAGAATTTTGATGAAATTCCTCTTCATATAGATGCTGCAAATAATAACTCTGTAAAAGAGGTGTACAGGCAAGAAGAAAGGAGTGGTTGCTCAATTACTGTGGAACAACAAATAGAACAACTAATAGAAGATGACCTTGGACTAGGTGTTGAACTGCGTCATAAGGAGGTTCCCACCTGCTTGTTGCTACTCCCTTTGGTCTCGGACACTATCTCACTGGGCCAACCTACAATGATATCTTTGCAACAGGTTGTTGGCCCTCAGAAGCATTTGGAGTCTGTTTACCAATTTGGCAGTAGTGAAGGCAAACACCTAACAAACCAGTGTGTATTTTTGACTCTGAGGGAATCTTGGATAATATTACTCCTGTGGAATGACTGGAAAATGTTAGTATCAGGAGTCCTGGTTTGAGCTTCTTCAGCAACAGACCGAAACCTCGTCTCTGCGAGGCTTCGATCCATGCTTGCCTCTGGAACGCCCCAAGCCGGCTGGCTTCGGGGCTAAGCCACACCGTAGAGGTGGTGAAGAGGGGGGAGACTGCCTGCAGGGTTGACGAGAGCTGCATCTCTCCTCCCCAGCTGGACATTACTCCCTTTCCTGAAGGCTGTTGCAGCGGTGGTCAGAAATGGCCACCACAAAGAAGAACTCAACTGGAAAAGAATGTGCAGGAGGAAGATAAGAGGAGAAAGTTTTGGTTGACTGGGTCAAACAGCAAAAGCAACAAATAAGGTACCCTGGAATTGAAACTATTAAAAAACAATAACATTGTTCCCTAAGAAGATTTTTAAGCTGCGAAGGAGAGAGAATAGGGAAAGATTTGTTTTTTTTTCTCCTTTTCCTATACTGGCAGCTAAGAGACTTAAGTAAGAAATTGGAAAAAAATCCACTTTGACATCAATAGGCATTTAATGCTGAAAATAAAAAGTCAAAGGGATAATAAAGATTTCTGGATAATTAAAAGCTTTTGAAAATAGGAAAGGAGAGAGGAAGAATAAAAGGGCAGGATCTGGAATGGAGGAGACTGCTTGGAATTAAAAAAGAACTTATAGCACAATCTCAACAAGATTTCCAAAAGATACATTGTAACTGAAATATCGCAACAAAAACCCCAGGAAGAGAAAGTCGAAAAAGAAATAAGAAGATATAACTCAGGACTATCTGGATTACTTGATGATTTCTGGATTCTTAGTTATTGTTTTGAATGACTAAAATCAATCGGGTGGTTGTTTAAAACTTTTTTAAATGGCTCCACTTTTAGAAGAACTGAAAATGGAACTTACAAAGTACAAAGAAGATGCACAAGAAGGGAGAGGTTCTTTTGGCTTCGTATTTCAGTTTTTAGAAATGGAGATTTGGAATTATGAGAAACAACAAGAAACGCCTGCAGAACAAGAAGATTGTGACAAAGAAGAAGACATCTTTAATGAACAAGTAATCTTAGATGGGGGGAAAAAAGGAAAGGGGGGGGGGGAAGAGAATGGAAAGTTTAAGATTGGGAAAAACAACTCCCCCCCAAAATAGTGAAAAATAAGTATAAAATCAGAAAGCAACAGAAGAGGGAAATGCAGAAGAGACAATTAGAAATAGAGAAGGGGATAAAAGGGGGAGGGAGAAGATGAGAGGGAAGAAAGAAAGGAAAAGAAGTCATAAAGGACAGAAACAAAATACAGAGAAACAGGGCCTATTTAGAGATAATGGGTGAAAATGTAATGGAAAAAGGGATTCTGCAAAGGTACATAAGATAGTATGGTTATATTAGAAACAGAAATAATTTTAGAAAATATGAAACAATGCATGATTAAAATGTCTGATAAAATAGCTATCATAATTCAGTGGAATGCTTGTCAATAAATAAATCTAATAAAAGGTATATTTAATGATTTATAAAACATATGTGAAGAGAAATAAGGCAAAAATTAATTATGGAGATTATATGTGTTTTTAAGGAAGTATGATATTTAATTGAAAAGAAGTGTTAAAGATGTTAAGATTTTAATTATTATTAATGATAGAACTGAACTGGAATGGAATGAGGGTTTATAATTACATATATTTACAATCTTTTTTTTTAAAGAATATAGTGTGTATTATAAGAATGTACCAAGCAGAATTTGATTGGAAGTTATGTATTATGTATTATATTGAAGGTCATAACCTTAAGGTATATATTGAATTTTAAATAAGAGTTGAATTGATGTAATTAAAAGATATAAAGGTGTCATACTCCAATTAGTAACTACAGGAGAAAACTTGTTTAATGAGAAAAGATAATATGAAATTGAAACAGAACAGAGAAAAGTATAAATATAATGATTTGAATTGAGATAAGATAATCAAATTAAAATCGAGAAAATCAAAAGAGGGGGAAAAAACTATATAGAAAATGTAAAATAGTATAAAATATGGAATAGAATACAAAAAGGAGCATGAAATTGAGTTTTGTGTCTGTATAAAGAAGTTCAACCTGGGACCATGCTTTTTTCAAAAATGATGTTTTACTTGTATTTTGTATGTGTGAAAACCCAAATAAAACTTTATTTAAAAAAAGAAAAAGAAAATGTTAGTGTCCCTCTCAATGCTCACATTAATTCCCTCCCTATAATGACAAATGACAAGCAAGTAGATTATTTTCACCTATTGTCCTGGAATATTGCTGGCTGGAAAGCAAGAGCCATGGATGGTGACTTGGAGGATTTCCTAATAAACTTTGATCTTATAGCCCTTCAGGAGACCTGGCTGGCCACGGATGAAGAACAGATCCATCTGCCTGGCTTTGATTTGTGGTCTATTCCTGCAGTTAAATCTAAGACTAAAGGAAGGGCCTCTGGAGGATTGTCAATTTTAGCCAAAGCAGAGTTGGGCTGGCAAGCCCAGAAGCTCAGTTTTGGTGATGTTTCTGCTTCTCATTTAATTGCCAAGTTCTTCTATGGATTGATATTGCTGAATATATATATCCCTCCTCGCTCCTCCCCTTATTACACACCTAATATCTGGGCAAATTTGGAAGAGACAGTTATAAAATTAAATGTCCAACATCCTAATGTTACTATAGTTTTGGCAGTTTTGGCATTTTTTTAATGCCAGGGTAGGGGCATCTTTACATAACTTTGTTTATTCTGGTGTTATTCCTGTGGGTTATTTACTATCTATTCCCCCCTGGCATTCCAGTGATTACAAAAGAAATATTGCAGGTACACAATTGGTTTCTATGACTTATAACTGTAATCTTTATATTATAGGAGGTAAGGACTGTGGTTTTATATATCCTTTTACTTATCACTCAAGTAATTCCAGTAGCGTTCTAGATTATATATGTGTTTCAAGAGATAAGCTTGAGAGGTTCGCAGATATACAAGTCCACGTGAGGGAAGGTAGTGATCACCAACCAATTTCAGTTTTATTTCAAGGCAGTTCAGATATACGGAGAAACTCATCTTGTGGCAAAAGGTTTTTCGCAAACCTGGAAGTGAGACAGGATAGAAAACTCAAATGGGCCAAAGTTGATACTGTGGCATTATGTATTTTTTTTGGATTCTGTACAACCTCAGATCTGGAGAAGCTTAATTTCTCATTCATCTTCAGGCTCAGATAATATTATGGCCCATTATGACTATCTATGTCATTCATTGAAGAAATTTCTTACTGTCAAACTTCCAATAAGAAACCGCCAACAAGTTGGAGTTAGCTGGTTTGATTCTGACTGTTCGCATAGTAGAAAATATTTGAAAGCTGCAATGCGTAGGGTTCAGCCATGTCCCACCTCAAAAAAACTATAGCAACATGTTGAAAATTAGGTGTGATTATAAGAAATTGATAGCATCAAAGAAGGCTTCCTTTAGAACTAAATCATGGTCAGACTTGGAAATTTGGGCAAAAGGGTCAAATTCAGCTTTCTTTTGGAATGTGTCTCAGGTATATTGAAGGAATGTAAATTTTACTTTGATATCCCCATTTCTGCTTCAACCTGGGAGAATTTTTATTCTAATCTTCTTTTTAAACCCAATCAGGATTCCATGCATACCCAAAGCAATGATTTATTAACTTTAGAAAATCTCCCTATCTGGCCCCCTGTTTCTATTTCAGAAATTAAATCCATTATTTGATCATTAAAAGCTAATAAGGCAGCTGGTGAAGATTTTTTGCCCCCGGAATTATTTAAGACTTATATGTACTGGTGGGCGCCTTTGTTAGCAGGGCTATTTACTTTTATAAACAATACTGGCCACATACCTGTGGGTTGAGAAGTGGCCATTATTGTTCCCTTACATAAAAAAGGAGACAGAGGCAATCCAAATAATTACAGACCAATAAGCCTAACTGGAATTGTTGCTAAAATGTATGCAAAGCATTTGTTGGGCAAAATTGAAATCTGGGTTATGGAGAATAATCTTTGGGCGGAGGAACAAGCAGGCTTTAGACCAGAGTGATCTACCATAGATAATTGTTTCACATTATATCATTTGGTAACAAGGTATTTAAAAATTATTCACTGCATTTATTGATCTAAGTGCGGCTTTTGATTCGTTAAACAGAAATATCTTGTGGAGGAAACTGGCGGACCTGAACATGGAGCTCAGATTCCTTTTTCTGGTTAGGGCCCTTTACTGAAACACCCATGTGAAAATTAATACTGGCGTAAATAGAGCCCTGTTTAAGAGCATACCTACCAATATTGGCGTAAGACAAGCTGCATTTTAGCCCCAATGCTTTTCAATCTCTATGTCAATGATTTACCAGGATTCCTGCATGCAGTAGATTTGCATATGCCAAAGATTCTTGATAAATTTATTAGTACCCTTTTATACGCCGATGACATGGTAATAATGGCTCATTCACAAATAGGCCTGAGGAGACTGTTGCATAAGCTGAATACCTATTGTACTTTGAATTTCTTAAATATTAATAAAAGCAAATCCAAAGTGTTGGTTTTCAGCACAAAAAGTAGGAAATATAATTGGCAGATTAATGGGGAGTCAATCAAACAAGTAAATTCTTACACCTACTTAGGAGTGGTCTTTACTAATACAGGATTTTTGTTTAACCAATTTAAAAGTAGTGCATTAAGAGCTGAGATAAGCACCAAAAGATTATATAAATTATTTAACCATAATTACCCAGGCACTTTGACCCCTATGTTGAAAGTATTTAGGGCAAAAATAGTTCCAATGCTGACATATGGTGCAGAACTGTTGGGTTTAAATAAAGCCTCCCCACTTGAACAAACACAGACCCGCTTTTTAAGACACTTATTGGGGACTGATAAGAACACTTCTGCTTCAGCAGTCAGAGCAGAATTGGGTATCCACTCCTTACATAGCCACTTAATAATTAAAACATTTACATATTGGCTAAAGATACAATCAATGGATTCGGATAGACTTCCCAAACTATGCCTAACTGAACTGTTAAATAACTTCCAATTTAACTCCTGGGCCAGTCAACTCCACAGAGCCATCTTAAGACATGGGTTTTTCTACCCAATTTTTATTGACAAGGGTTTCCCAGGCAAGGGAAATTTTTAAATAGAGAGTCTTGGATATTAGTGCCCAGACTGACATGGAACTATTGGCAAAAAACAGGTCTATAAGGTGGTTGGCTAAGAATAAAAACATCTTCCAACCTGAAAAATACCTTTCAATGGGTATGCTACAATTACAGAGAAAAGCCTATACCAGAGCCAGATTTGAGTTACTGGATTCCATGTCCAGACATGGGCGCTTCCACCATGTACCATACCACAAGAGAACCTGCTTATGTGGTTCATCTGCCATTGAAGATATTTCCCACATCTTGTTCAACTGCCAAATATATGCCCCCATTAGGCTTCAATATTTATCATTTCTACGGGAAAGAACAGCCCATTGGGAATCAAACCATAGATTGTTATATATCCTCTGGGCCTCTAATGTACACATCATCCGTAGGACTGCTAAGTTTATAATCAAGGCAGCGAGCCTAAGAACCCAATATATTGAACAAATTGGTGTATCCTGCAAGGTGATCTATTATCTGATTTTTGACTCCCTGGTTTTCCACATATGTTTTTATTACTGTATTCTTATATATCTAACTTATCTGTATTTTGTCTTGTTATATATTTATGTTATGTTACTGATAAGGTCTTATGACTATACTTACTTACCACTTTTATCTTGCAAGAACGATTTTATTTCTGAGTTCAAGGATGGTGCACTATTTGATTAGCCTTCCCTCGGAGTCCTCACAGCTTGGTCAGAGGGATTCCTCTTCCATGGTTAATATTTTACTTTAAACATTATATGAAGATACTCTTCTGATATCCTGATCATCCTTTTTCTTTACTATACTGTATCATACAGAAACTCAGGATTCTTGGATCCTTTCTTTTTCTTTTCTTATTGCTTGGCTCTACTTTGCAAATCGCTATTGGCTTGCATTGAGTCATTGACAATGATATGCTTTAGTGGACTTATTTCTATTTTGGCCATGAAAAATAAATTGTGGCAGAATGCTGTCTTGTCTGGTACATACCAAGGTGTATATTTTCCCACATTTTGGAATAAATACCCTTATGATGGCATCCTACAATAATCTCACCATGTACCCAGATTATTTACCTCCTGCTTTTTAAAAAGAATATAGACTATACTGAAAACACGTTAAAACTTGTTTTGTTACTACCAGAGTAATTATTTGTCCCTTATTCATAGCAGGGAGAGGACATCTATGGCTCTTCAGGTGGAGTTGGATTCTAACTATGTAACCTAAAGCCATCTTTATCTATTGGCCCTGATGGATGATGTGCCTACTTCTTGAAAAAGCTTTCCATTGACCTGGCCGAACCTCTATGCACAATCTATAAGGTATCTTTCAGAACCCTTATTTCAGAACCAGCTCCTTGCGCAACTTATGGTCATTAGCCATAGTCATACCTATTTTTAAAAAGAGAGACCCTAATCTAGTAGAAAATTACAGACCAATCTTACTGTGTTGTGTCACCTGTAAAGTCATGGAATCAATTATTAACCAATCCATCACCCTCCACTTAGAAACAAACAACTTGCTTTCTAACAAGCAGTTTGGTTTCAGGAAAAATTTGTCCTGTAATCTGCAACTCCTACACTGCAGAAACATTTGGACCACACATCTTGACCAGGGTAAAGCAATAGATGCAACTTACATAGACTTCTGCAAAGCCTTTGATTCAGTGGTGCCTGACAAACTACTGTTGAAACTAAGTTCTTATGGCATCTCTGGATCCCTGCACAAGTGGATAGCCACGTTCCTGTCAAACAGGCAACTAATAGTGAAAATAGGGAGGGCCTTATCAAATCTGGCACCAGTTAACAGTGGTGTCCCCCAAGGCAGCATTTTAGGACCCACATTCTTTCTGCTTTACATCAACGACCTAAGCGATCATATTAAAAGCATCTATGTCCTCTTTGCCAATGACATAAAACTATTTAACACCACTGACATTACTGCTGCCCTACAAAGCGACCTTGACTATGTGTCAGTATGGTTGTGTAATTGGCAACTCCAGATTTCAACTAATAAATGCTCTGTCCTACACATTGGCAATAAAAATCAGAATACCAAATACAAGTTGGGTAGAAATGATCTCGTAGACAACCCTTATTCTGTCAAGGACCTAGGAGTACTCATCTCAAATGATCTAAGCTCCAGGGTTCACTGTAACTGCATTGCAAAAAAGACATTAAGAGTTGTTAACCTTATTTTGTGAAGCTTCTTCTCCGGTAACATTGAACTGCTAACTAGGGCATACAAAACCTTTGCCAGACCAATTCTCGAATACAGCTCATCCACCTGGAACCCACACTGTATATTGGACATTAACATGATTGAGTGGGTCCAAAAGTATTTCTCGAGAAGAGTACTCCACTCCTCTACTCACAATAGTATTCCCTATGCCTCCAAGGCTTGAAATTTTGGGCTTGGACAATCTTGAACTGCACTGCCTGCAGACCAATCTAAGCATCGTTCAGAATATTGTCTGCTATAACATCTTGCCCGTCAATAACTTCTTCAGCTTCAATCACAATAATACACGGGCAAACAACCGTTACAAACTCAAAGTGAACCGCTCCAAACTAGATTGCAGAAAATATGACTTCAGCAACAGAGTGGTACCCGATTCTGTTGTTACACCCTCAACCTCTCACAGCTTCAATCTCAAACTGTCTATTGTGGACCTCACCCCATTCTTAAGAGGTCCTTAAAGGGGGCATGCATAAGCACACCAGCGTGCCTACCATCCCTGTCTTACTGTCCCCATTGATCTGTATTTACTTTCTTTGTTCATGTTTATGTTCATACCTATACTTGTTATCTTGTACGTGTTTGACAAATAAATAAACAAATAAATAAATAAATAAATAGTCACCAGGCCCAGTTCAGAGGGTCAACAAGGGTCTGCCTATGATTTTTAATGTAGTTAATTTTTGTATTCATTATTTTGTGGTGACAATTTTTTAATGCAAATTTTGACACTGACTGAAATTTGACTATCCAGGATCTTCAGAAATAGATGACATAGAAATCAAGCAAGCAAGACAGACAGACCTAAGATTAGAATACACAGGTCATATCACTTGCAGTAGATCAGTAAGGTTTACTAACTCCCAGCCTTTTAACAGTAACAACATATGATTTTCATGGCATAGGGCTCTGTTGTCTTCAAGACTGCCAATCTCCAATTGTTTCTACCCACCTTAGACATGTGGGCTGAGTGGATAGACTCCAGGTCCCCTCAACTAACTTCTCATTGTGTGTGTGTGTGTGTGTCCTGTCATGTTTTATTACTTTTTTTTTAGTCTATGTTGTCACATTTTATGTTTTTAAAACACATAACATTTTACATGTTTGTTTTTTGTAAGTCACCCAGAATGTATTGGAGTAGACAGTGATAACAAATGCAATAAATAATACTGATTAACTTTAAAAATTAGAATTTCAGAAGCAGATTATTGCACAAAACAACTGGATACTCCGTTCACCTCTGGTAATGAAAATAAAAATTCCCAGGCTCACAATATACTTAGAAACTAATCTAATGTAGAGGAACCAATTATTGTTCACAAATAGACCATTTTAAGAAAAAATTCAACTCACTTAAGAAAGCTGGCTCTCTGAAATTATTTTAATAAACATAGCACTAACAAAATTGGACAAGATATTAATGCATATCAATATAGCCAACTTCAACCAAACATCAACCAGATGGTTTAGCTATTTGTTAAATGTTTGGCTTTCACTTTGATAAATAGAGTAGTAAGCAATTAAAGACAGCTAAGAGGACAAAAAAGGTTGATCTTGAATAGCATATAGTTGATGGATCTAAGTAGAGATACTGTAGATGTGACATCTTGAAATAATAACTCCCAGTTTTCTTTAAACTGGTGTTTAAAGAAAACTGAATAAAGCAAAGTCATTGCTGGGACATTTAAGAACTTCATGGCTTATCACTCTCAATTCTATACTTTTATTTGGAAAGATATCTGTGAAATTAGAACCAAGAAGAAATAAACAAAAGTATCCTTAGTCCAACATGGTTCTGAGCATAATTCAGCAACCAAACAAACCAACTGCTACAATTTTAGCAAAGCAAGAAGTTTTTAGAAAGGCCAGAATCAGTTCACATCATTCCTATGCATAGATGACCTTTAACACAGCATCTATATAAAGCAAAAACTGTTTAACTTTTACCTTATTCAATTAACAAAACTTCCCAACCAATTTTCCACAAGAGAAGCTGCATAAGGACTTTATTTAGACAAGCCAAAACACCCTGCAGCAACCCGGAAGAGTAGAAAAAGGAAATAGAGCATCTATATACAATATATTCCAACAAAATGGTTATTCATGCAGCTTTATCAAAAAGTCCCTAACTACTCAACCCAATGTGGCACAACCAACACAAACCCTAAAAAGAATTATACTGCCATACATCAAGAATAATTCAGAAACCACCAACAGACTACTATAACCATATGGAATCAGCATAGCAAGCCAACTAAGGCCCTTCAGAACATCCTAAGCCAATGGTGGCTAACCTTTTTTGTCTCCTATGCTGAAAATTGTGCATGTGTTCAAGCACTCGCACTCTCATGCCAGCACCCAGAAGGCAATGAGCGTGCTTCCCTCACACCCCCTGTGCATGTGCGTGTGACCCCCCCATGCATGCTGCATGTCTCTGCGCATGCACCTACATCTCCCGCACACACACCGCCCCTTGTGCATGCACGCTAGATACCCAACAATTAGCTGTCGGGCAGGCAGCGCGTGCACATGCGCAGTGGGGCTCTTCTGGGTGACTTCTCATAGGCTGGCAGAAGTGGCTCTACGTGTCACTTCCAGCAAGCGTGCCATAGGTTTGCCATCACGGTCCTAAGCAAACCAAAAGACCCAACAACCCCAGAAGAAATAACATGAGTTATCTACAACATACAATGTAAGAGACTGCAACAACCACTATGTAGGACAAACAGGCAGAAGACTGACAGAGTCTATCCACTAACACCAACTAGCAGACAGAAGACATGATGATTTTTTTTAGACAGATTTAACCATAATTTCAATAGTGTGGCCATCCTAAACCAAGCCAAGTCCAAAAATGCCAGGGAATTTCTAGAAGCCTGGCACTCTGACAAATCAGCCATCAATAAACACATAGACATTAACAACATCTTATAGACTATATAAAAGAGACTATCACCCAGCCCAAAAACAAACAAAAAGACCCAACCTCCTCTCCACCAGCAATCAGCACCCAGATCAGCATAGATTAATTCTAAGGTTAACATTAGACCAACAATAAAGAAAACAATATCCCAATCAAGAAACTGCCAAAGGAGCCAACAGCAAACAGCCCAATCAAAGAATCCCTAAGAGAACACCCACCAATACTGACAGACAACCCAGTAGACTAGAATATAAACTGATAACAAACACACTTCTTACTACCACTGTTGATGCTACCTAGTTTGGGTAATAAAATATCTGCAAGAAAACAAGCAAGCTGAGAGAGCATCAAGGACTCTTAATGTGACACACCTTTTCAGATCCTACCTTTTCTTTTTTTTGCATTGGAAGTGAGAGAGATAATTAAGATTCACTCTGCATACACTAAAAGAAATTAGTAACAGTAGCACTTAGACCTATATACCCCTTCATGGTGCTTTACAGCCCTATTTAAAGGGTTTACAGAGTCAACATATTAACCCCAACAATCTGGGTCCTCATTTTACCAATCTCAGAAGGATGGAAGATTGAGTCAAGCTTGAGCCAGTCAGGATTAAACTGCTGGCAATCAGCAGAATTAGCCTGCAATTCTGCATTCTAACCAATGTGCCACCACGGCTCTTACCATTATCATTATAATTAACATGATCACAAGCTGAAATCTTGACACTAAAAACTGCGCCTGGGATAAATTTTGACAATTTCCGATTCCTTTACGCCCTGACACTTTCCTGGGCATAGCCCACTCCTAATTCTGATCTGGAGACATTGTTATAGGCTCCTGACTTCTCATTAGCATCCACAAACATATTTAAAATATTGTATTAATTGTTTGCTTAACAATTAAGAGCTTAGGATGCAGTTCTCAGCCTTCCAGGAAATACACTGCTTGTGTGATATATAAAAGACATTATAAGAGGTAATAAAGGTAGAAAACTGGCATTGCATCAACTCTGCATGGGGGAAAGTGGGAATGCAAAAGTAGCATTTACCTAGTTCAGGGATGGGCAACTAGGTTAACTTTATGACCTGTAGACTTCACTTCCAGAATTCCTGAGCCAGCAGGATCACATGACATCTTTTTGCTATCATGCTCAGAGGTGGAACAGACACCTGCAGATACATTATTCCCAGGTGAACAATATAGGCTATGTTTATGTAAGCTTAAATCCTAGCAATTAAACAAAATGATTACCTTACTTTCACATCATTTTAAAACTCCCTGGCATGTTATTGTTTCCTTAGTTTTTAACTGCATTTTCGTTTTTATGCTATTTTATGCTTTGAATGTTCTACTGCAAAAAAAAAAAAAATTACCAATTACCCCAAAAATGGTAAAGCAAGAAATGCCACAATTTTAGCCTACATCTAAATTGTGCAGGCTGTCATGAAAATCTTCTCCTATAAAGACAAAATGTAGCATTTGGCCATTAATATATAAGAAAAATCAAGATTTCTTTATAACGTTGATCCTATGGTATTTAACAGAAACATTATCAAATTATCTACCTGTTTATCACATCATAAACAGAACTGGGTATATCTTACGAGCCTACAGTATTGGCTTGTTCGTTTATAAATCATATTTATATGTCTGCCAATCTCACAGAATGTGACTCTGGGAAGCATACAATAAAACAGTAAAACAGCAATATTAAAATAGAATGTTATTAAAACTATTGAAGTTATTATTAAAAAGGCTAAGTGACAGTGTTAGATATTATGAACAATAAAGCTACCTCAAGTGACCCTGAGGATTCAGCCAGGTTAGTTTCCTTTAGGTTTAACCAGCTTTCAGTGTTCAGTTGTAGTTTCTAATAAAAGACAGTTGTAAGAGAGCACAGAAAGTCAATGCAGGCCTGTTTCTGTGCACAAAAATTAGATGCATTGAATACATTTTGTTATAGAAAGTGAAAGCTGTAGTTACTGCTAAACTCCAGCAAATAAATGAGAGCCCAATTCTGCATATGCTCAAAAGCACAGTTTTGTTTTTAATGAGGTCATTTATAAAATGGCTGAGTTTCAGCCTTGAAAATATCTTCTAAGCCTTTGTGAGAGTACTTTCAGCAACAGTAAACTCACCCGCTCCCCATGTTTAGCATCACTGAGGGCTCCTGGTTTCTCATTATCGTCAGCCTCCTGATTGTGTACTGTGTTGGTGGAGCTACCATTCACTGTATTTGGCCCAGTTGCTGCTGCCTCCAGCTGCTGCTGGGGACTTCCTTCTTGAGCATTCTTCACCTCCGAATCTGGGCCCGTCTCTGTCATCATTGTTACTGATTATTCTGCATTTGCAAAGGGAAGATGAAATACATGAGGATGGGATTAAATGGGATTAGAATAAGTTTTTTCCTCTCAACCTCTAGGGCATACACCTGTGCCTCCAGGAGCCATCGTGCACAAAAAAATTATATAGAGAGTATTCTCTTTTCATAGTTAATCAATCCAACACCTGGATATTTCAATCTCAAGAACCCATTCTGCAGATGCCGCATAGGGATGGGAATTGTTGCAATAAAACATTCCTTCAGGCTACAGACTGATATCCACATTTATTATTGCTAAATCTCTGCTTTGATTGAAACTGAAAGGCAAGACTATCTAAAGAACATTATTTTAAATAAAACGCTAAGTTTCCAAAAACATGAGATTTTTACAGGTACATATGAGTGGAGTGCATGGGGAATTCTGAAATGAATATTACCAGAGGATTTTTGAAAATGGTCCAGGGACTACACAACACACTGAGGTGCAGACTGCTGAACATCTTTTAATGTAGAACAAGACTACATCTTAGCTTTCCCTCCACGACAATTTTGCCTATGTTTACTGACCTAGAATTGGAGCTAATACTTTTTTTATATAATTGTTCTTGGAATAGCCTTGTGAAGGAGGTTGTTCAGGATGTGGCTTTCCCAAAATCCCCTCACGTAAAATTCCTGTTTTTCAACAATAAGAGCATCCCAGAGCCAAGTAGTTGCCCGATCAAGGTGTAGTATTTTATAGGAATTTTTCTTTTCTTACACTTAAATCTGACATGCTGAAATCTTGCTACCACAAATAGTTATGAATTCCAATAGTCTCTTAATGTGAAAAGGCAAACTTCCCAAATTAGGTTCCCTCCAGAAATGTTTCACTACAACTGCCATAATCTTCAGTCAGCACTAGACAGGTTCAGGTAGAGCAGGAAAAATGTACACAAAAATATAGTTGTGTTCTACAAAGCCAGATCTTTCTCTTTGTGCTTTATGAACTACAGCATCATATGGAAGCCATGTATCAAACAAGCACCAGACCTACAGCTTTGTTGCATGCAACACTAATCTCTCCACCCACAAAATCAAATATATTCCATATGGGTATTAGAATGCAAAAAAAAAAAAAAAAAGCACTGATTGCTGAGCTCTGACTGCTAATCTGTCCCTTCTATACATTTTTGTTTGGCTTAACAAGATGCCTAATGCATCTGCACATAAGGGTACAAATGAAGCACTACAGCTTGCACCAAACCAATTACTTCCTCCAAATAACTAGATATTGCTGACTGGTGCCGGCTGAAAATGTCCATCCAACGCAATAGTTCAGACAACACAGCAGATCTCACAGCTTGCATAAGCTTTTGACAATAAAAACAAGGCATAATGAGAGTTTTTCTTCTACAGATGTCTCCTTTGTCTGGCAGACACTCCCATGCCCGTGTTAGTGCAATCTTTCTTTGAAGCTCATGTTAAATCTTCTGGTCTTTCTCCCTATAACTGAGTCCAGCAGAAGATGAAAGACAACTGCTGTTTATTCCAAGGGTCCCCGACCCTCAGGCTGCAGGCCACTACCAGGCTGCAACTGCTTCAAAACCAGGCTGTGTGAGCGATGGGTACGTGCATGCACATAAAGCTCCACTCATGTGAGCTGTAGACCCTTACGCTCACCCACGAAGCTCCACTCATGCGAATGGAGGACGCTTGTGCATGAAGCATCACTAATGCATATGAAGCTCCATTCACGTGAGTCCAAATGCCCTTTGCTCAAGTACCTTCCGCTCACATGAGTGGAGCTCATGCGCAAACGCAAGTGCCTTCACTCATGTGTGAAGCTGCATTTGCACCAGCACTAGTGCCCTCCATCTACACGAGTGATGCTTCATAACCAAGCATCCACTGCTTACGTGTGAAGCTCCATTCACCTGAGTGGATGGTGAGTGGAGGGTGTTCGTGCCCATTACTCATACCAATGGAGCTGTGTGCACGCTTGTGTGCCTGCCACTCATCTGTCCCCCCCCTCCCCCAACCAGATCAGACTGCCAATGTGGAAAGGTTGGGGACTACTGGTTTATGCCAGCTTGGATTCTTCAGTTTGGCTGAAATGTTTTAAAAAGTAAAGTTTAATCTGTTTAGAGAAAGCTTTTAAATACTGAAGTCACTCAATACACATTTTGGAAGTAGAAAGAATATTCCACTCTAGTGAGACTAAGTAGAAGAGAAAAAGAGACAGGAGAGACTATTGGCCAGCTGAGAAGCTGCTACTAGCCACAATTTCACATCCCTAACCCCAGTTCTATTATGGTGTCGTTCCCACCAAACAAATGATAAATTTTCAGATATTGAAGAAGTCTCAGTCCAGAATTATTTTGGTTTAAAGTTAAAAACTGGAAAACTTCTCTGAAAGAAATTCTTTTCTCTACAATATACAGCCACATTTCTGACTGAGTTCTAATCCACACAGCAAATTCCAGTCCATACAGAGCTAATGTTCTTGTTAATGTCTTACATAAACCATCATATTATCTGAATCATGCCTTAAAGTTATATGCGCAAACACTCCTTGAAAAAGAAGGGTAAAAACGAATTCATGCTTCAAACTAGAAAAAGAATCTTTTCCAAGTTTTTTTCTTTTTTAACATATGTGGTCATTTCAATGTTTTATCTTCTTTCAAACAGAATACAAAGATAAATATGATAAAGGTGACATTTGGGGAAGCAACGGTGAAGAGAAAACAGCTCTGCTCAGAGAGAAGCCAATGACACAATGGCCCAAGAAGCCAGCATATGGATCCACTTCTTGGAATTCCCCAGACAGGAAGAGGACACCGGATTGTCCACAAGCACTCCAGAGAGCAGCTTCCTGTGAGAAGACCATAAGACAACTATCTCGGGTAGGTTTTAGAACTCTGAGAACCAAAGTCTTGTAACTACAGGTTTTTTAAAAGAAAAGTGCCCTCCAAATAAACTGATGTATGGTCAACTCTTAAGAAAACTTCATCAAGTAAAGCTCAATTCTTGATGAATTCACGGCCATGAATTATGAAGTTTTCTCAGCAGCAATATGATTTGTCCATGCCTTCGTCTGAGATGTTTTTCACTTCTCAATCTAGCTGGAATGCAATACATCTGTGCGGTACTTGGTTGAGGAAGACACTGGGATAGGCGATGTTATTCTCTTTCAGCTACTATGATGGGTAATCTTTCAGATATTTACAGTACATAGATAGCTTTCACCAATTCTTTAAATGAGAAATACAAGTAGCAAGATGAGGACTAATAGATACTGCTTAAAAATCACATCCACAGAGCACTGGGGTTCTGACATGTGGAACTCCATGTTTTTCAACAGTTTAAAGGGTCGGACTCAGCATAACATTTGTCTATGGACCCAAGTATATAATTTTAAACAAACATGCAAAGCTGAATTCCTGACATCTGGCTTCTTGGCAAGTGATTCCCTATACACCCCTAAAAAGCATTAAAATGCTGCCATTTCCTCTCTTTGGCTAGTCCTCCAAAACAGGTTGCTGTACCCTGTGGGAAAAGTCCACAGGAAGTGCAGAGAAAGAATTCTGGAGAAACATTTGCAATTTACCATTTATTTATTTGATGTCTATAGCTGCCCATCTCAACAAGGAATTCTGATTTTAGTTAATTAACGACAAGAAAATGTGCCCTCTTAAAACCAAAACACTTTGGTCAGGGACTATTTTTGCTGTAAGATTTCATAGAGTGAAACCACCATGGTTCCTTTACCACAGCAAGTTTTATACACAGCATGCGTTAATTTCACCTAAAATGAGCTTTCTGATGATCCTGTGCAATATTCTAGTTTCATGCTTCAAAACAGCAGTGCAAACATTTCTGAAGGCTGGCTTTCTGCCTAAGGCGTGCCAAGTTGTAATGCAAAGATTATTCCTCTACTTTGAAATTGCTTGTTGAACTAGGGAAGAGCATCTTTCTTCCCTCTTTCATTACAGCCCACCACTTTCCATCTTTCTGCTTTTTTTCCTGACTATTATGATATAGAAAGAGATAGGAAGAATGGATATCATGCCCATTAGCATCAGAATAAACCATGTAGGACTCCATCAGATTGAACTGGAGGAGGAGAAATGGAAAAAAAGGAAGAAAAGAAAAAAAACAAGTTGAAGAAACTGCATGTGTTGTGTCTTTTGACTCACTGAGAGTGATAGATTTAAAGAGTAATTTTGTGGAGTTGTTAGCTGACAGCTTTCTGTTTATTTATCTCAACCCTCAAAAATTTTGTAATGGCTTTCAGAACAATAAAACCTATACAAAAAGAAAGACTACAAGAAGAATTATGGCTGGAATAAAAGAGAAAAATATATAAAGCACTGCACTGCGTACAACTCCATGTAGGTTTTGTCTATATGAAGGGAAACCAACCACTTGGTAATTTCTCAAAGGAAAGATGTTTATATGTAACAACATTTGTATGTAATCTTTCAAAACAAGACCCTTCTAAGTAGCTTAAAGCAAGCCAAAGCATGCTAAATTTTTGCAAAGGGAACCTCAGGATTCCACATCAAAATAATGAAAGCACCTCTGTAACACCAAGACACAAATAAATCTTCTTTTCTACATACATGCAATATCATAATGCATGTACAATACAAGTGCACTTGCTTCACAGCAGCACAATACAACTTTCACCATTTGCCCCCTTGCCCAGCTCTTCCAAGAAAGAGCACCGATTCCTGAAATTTCCACCAGTATTTCAAATACCACAAGATTAACCCTGAGCAATTGGGATTTCTACAATGTGATATAATATTGCTGCAGACTTCAAAAGTAACTCACACCTCTGTATACTTCCTGATATTATTCTGACTGAACAAACATTTCTGCATTTGCATTTCTACATAGGTTTTTAGCTTTTTAATTTTAGCCCTTTAAAGGTCCAGATCCATCTCTCCCCTTTTTAAGAGTAACAGAGGGAACAGAATGGTTGTCTAATTTTCTCTTTTCAGGGTCCATTTGGGTATATATATACTGTGGCCTTCCTCTTGCCAAAACTCAGGTTTCTAAAGTTTAATTATATGCTTTAATTAAAAAAATGAAGCCAATATTTGGTGAAGTAGCACCAGGTTTTAATTCCACACCCTTCCTTTTGGAAGAACTTAAGTTAGGATCATGAAGGAGAGCATAGATGCTATTATGATAGCAGGTCACAACTTTTATCTCTGCCTGAAGCATTCAAGACAACATGCAGAATTTGTTCCCAGTGCCTGTCTTGCTATCAGCTCATGTCATATACTTAATTACTTGGAGTTTAATGAAGAAATGCAGAATTCACCAAAAGTTTAGTGAGGAAATACAGAATTCCACATAGAATTTTTGCATGGATCTTTCCACTCCCCTGATTCACATAAAGTGCTAATTATGAATGGAACACAATGATATTGACAAACACAGCCTATACCACCAGCATGTGCCCTGATAGCAATACAATTCAACATGGCTCAGATTGTAAACGTAGAGTCAAGTTTTTTTCCCCTTAAGAAACTTCAGCTATCTATACCTTGCCCGACATTTTTGAGTCTCTAAAAAAGAAACAGACTGCCTTCAGGTCTTAGTATTGGCTTTGAGCAGTGTCCTCATTTTGCTAGAGCTGCTGGGAGAATAAACACTACAAACTCCATAAAAAAAGAGTCAAAATTATAGGCTGATGGCAGTTCACTGTACTATGGTTAATTAGTATTCATAAGAAATGAAACCAATGACTAGTTAGTTACAAGGCTTCAAGACGTCTCCAACCAACTGACTCTGAGCTGCATACTGCTCCCTAATACATATTTGGGATTTAAGCCACCTAAAGCAGGGCTATCAAACTCCCGGCCCACAGGCCGGATGTGCCATGCTCTAGCCACACCCATGCCTGGTTTAGTGAAGGGGGAAAAAGTCTCAATATGTCACATGATGCCGCTGTGACGACGTGAGGTTGACACCCTTGACCTAGAGGCTCTCTAATCAGTGACATGGGTGCTACTTAAAGTTAATTAATAAATAAAACTGGAATGGAAATAGAACATTATTACATATGAACAGGTGTTTGAAAATCAGAAACATAAAACTTCTCAAAATTTTGAGGCTACAGAAAAAAATAGAGGAAAATGGGGAAAAATCAATAACTATTTTCTTACAGTAAGAAAATAAAATGTGATCTTTACGTATCATGATTGTTTCATGAAACTATATTATTTACTGGTATTTTAATCATAAATTTAACATTTTAAAGGATATTACAAATGGAGTAAAAAGTAAATGGAAGAACTTTAATATACCAAGTATTTCTAAACTTCTGTTTCCCAAACCATCCACATAATAGTAAAACAGAATTAGTCTTAGTCTCCTTAACATGTTCACATGTTCACAGGATTGAGGAAAAGAAAAAAGAAAAGCTGTGATATATAAATTTTGCTTTTGGACATTAGTTTAAGTAAAATCAATATTATTTGCCTAGTACCATTATCAGCAGTGTCATCTTCATCTGCAATTTCTGATCATTGACACAGAAATATTCCTGGGTTTGAGACAAGCTTCTCTATTCTTTCACGTATCTGTCCTCAATAAAAATATTTCTATTACAACTTAGGAAAAATATTTTGGATAGTATTGGATAGCAATATAGGACCATTTGAGCACTGAGTAGTCTTTAAAAATATATTTGGAGTTTCTTCTTATTCTTTTTTCCCCAAGTTTTTCTAGCTTTACCAGGATTTTTTTTCCTGAATTTTTCCACTTCCAACTTACAAATAAACAACTATATATGTTTCCTTAATATCTTTACATGTTTATAGTGTCAACCCTGAAGCTGATCTGACTGAAGCCATTTTGACTCTTCAGCGTTGCCACAATGGAGCTGAGGCATAAAGAAGGGGGAATAGAAACAGCTGGGGCTTTGTAGCCAAAACAAAATACTTTCTCTTGGGAACCAAGGACATTCTCATACCTAGTCAGAGAAAGGAGGAGTGATGTTACGTGGCAACCAGACTGCACCTCTATTGGACCATGTGACTGATTGTTTAGGGAAAGGGAAAACCAAGGGGACCTTCAGAGTCAGTTTTCACCAGATCTGTGCCAATATGATATATCCAACAAAACTATTCTTTGAGGAATCTATCTGCCTTGGAGTTTTGTTTGCTATGGGTGTATCACTTGGAACTCTGACATATAGATCCCAGAATAGTTAGCAATCAAGTTCTTCACTATATTAACTATGAAATCAGGAATTTGAATAATAGAAGGACTGGCCAATTTCTATCAACTCTAAGTTATTGTTAGACAAATGAAATTTACAAAGGAGTAAGACTGGGGAAGATGCAGTTTAATCCAAAAATCTGCACATGTATTTGGATAGTTTACAAAAGTGTAATTATGGCATCTGAACTGACTAGAAACATATTTGGTGAGTTGTTGCATAAGGTATATATGCAACAACTATCTCGGAAAGCCAAACTGGTCTTATGAAGTAAACATTAAAGTTAATCTAGAACAGACTTGGGCCTTGTATGGCCTGTGGGCCATATCCGGTCCACAGGCAGTCCCAGTCTGGCCCACAGTGTCATTGGCAGGGAGAAGAGCGTTAGCAGTATCAGCGGTGGGGCAGCTTGGTGGTGGCAATGTCAGGAGGCAGCTCCCAGCCCTCCTGGAGATTCTAATTAGATGAGACGATTTTAAGAAAGCTTTCATTCGTCTGTATTAAACCTCAGGCATTTGTATAAAAAAACCATGGTGCATGATGCAGCAACTGAAGCATGCAATCTGTGTTCATACAACAGTCACAAACTAGCCAACACATTTTAGCCCATTAACTAACCAATGACATTTAGTGTATTATACATACGAAACAAATCTATAGTATACACGTACTTTTATATAAGCTAAAGTATAGCATTTAGGTTTCCTTTTTCAGTTGAAATCTTGCATCTCTAGTTTACCTCCAACAATGTAAGGCTTTAGAACTGAGCTTCTAAATCATAAGGATATTGACATTCACAGCTATAATTCTTTTAAAATTAAAGGATTATACCTGTGAATGTTAATATCCTTATGATTTATGTATCATGTTTTGGTTTCCTTTTTGTTGAAATGTACAGTACATGAGAGTGGAACTGGCAAATGCCTTGCATCTCTTGGCATCTTCTCTCTTGTAACATTTGAGTGTAGGTGAGCTGATTGGCAGCAGAATCTTCCCTCATTCATCAACCAAGAGCAAAAGGTTAAACGTAACAGGCAACTGCAAAGTGATCAATTTTCTTGGAGATATATCATTCAATCAACTTTGAAGGTCATATTATCTTATTTGTATGTCCTTTCTTGAAAAAAAAAACCAGACAGATCCCTTCATCTCTGACTCTCTTGATCAGAGGCCAAAGCTTCTGTAGTATCTCTTTTTACTATTCTTTCTACAGACTATATACTATATACTCAAACTCATCTTTCCCTCCCAAACTTCTCCCAAAGCTGTGTTTTTCAAAATTCTGTGACTTGGTCTTAGACCATAAATAAATGAATAAATTATAAAATAAGTTACTAGGGTCTGTTTTAAGAAAGTTGAGGAATTTAATCCAGACTCAGAGGTCTGACTAAAATATATGTAGTAACTAGCTCAATGTTTTCTAATGAGATATCTTTATAGGAAAATTGATTCTAATAGATGCTCTCTCAAAGTAGAAAGACATGCATAGTTCAATTTCAGAAAGCAATCTACAACACACTTCAACAGATGTTTTCCTATACAATTGCTAGTATTATTGGTCATAGTTAATGCACAAGATTTCACAAGTCATCAATGTTTTGAGCAAAAATAGAACCAAACATACTCAAACAGCATTTTCCCGCCTGGCATGAAATTATCTGGCAGAGAGAACAGGTCAGGCCTTCAAAGGTTGTTTAAGGAAAACGAATTGAGGAGATTTATAGATTAAATTGACTCACTTCCTGTTGAAACACAAAACCATTACACAAACCACCACCAGCATCAAAGAAAGATAGATTAAAACTAATCTGGATTTAATGTATCCAAACATAAGAATGAAGAACTAACAATACAGACTTAGCAAAAGCACATTATAACTCTAATGCAAAAAAGAAAGGACTGAAAATGGATAATCCAGTCTATGCCAATTTTTCAGATTCAACCAACTTAGGTTCAAAATTTGGTTTCAAAAACCAATAGAATCTTCTCTTTTAACATGGGACTCGATGATGGCTCATTAGACAGGTAACATCAGCACACTGACTTCAAGCTATCAAAGCATTTGCAGAAAGGAGTAAGATCTCATTAGAACCAGAATCAAATCAAGAGACTCAGAATTTAGAATCCAGCCATCTGCACCTTCACATTTCATTTTTATTCAGTTGTATTTCTTAGAGAAAGTGATAAATTGAAATACAAAATGATTTATTAGATTATAGTTAAAACAAAATAAGTTACTGTTTCTGGTAGTTCTTAATAAACTTTTGCTAATAAGGATTGAATGATGAGTTTTTATAATTTGACTATTGATAAGGGATGAGATACAGGAAGTAGATATTTCTTTTTTTAAAAAATGAAGCTGTTTATATTTTAGCTCTGCATTTCTCTTTTTATTGTTTTCTTGGCATTAGCTTTTAAATTTTGTATTTGTAAATTCAAAGAGGGTTACTGACAGCAAGAGAAAGGAAGAAGTCCTAGTTGAGTTAGAAAATTGACAGGAAGAATATAGTACAGGAAAACTATTGATCTAAATGCTATATATTCCCGAAGACTTCCCACCCCAAGTCTATGACAATTTGCCATTGCCATCTCGCCACGGGACAACTCAACATGGCCAGCTCACTGCAGGAAAATTTGCTGCAGGGCAAGAAATACACTAATATAAAAAGAAGTGGTGGAATAGAATTATTAAAGAACAGGTGTAAAAAGAGGGACAAAATGAAATGTGAATGACAAAAACTAAAATATTTTCAAATTTTATTTTAAATAATTAAATTGAATTGTTAAATTGTCCAGTGAGTTGTCCCATAGCGAGTTGGCCATGGTGAGTTGGCGAATTAGCTGTGGAGAATTGGCCACGGCAAGATGGCCGTGAGTTGGCTGTGGCGAGTTGTCCCATTCTGTCCCTTCGAACCCCAGATTCCTGTGAAATTTTTATTGTTTGTTTTCTGATAAACAATTCCTGGTTTGAGCTTATGAGAATGAATGGGTGTTTCCATGAGAAAGACAAACCTCTATAGGCTGGTATGGATTAGTGCCTTTTAGCAAATTTTTGCAGTTCTACTAAGTCTTTGTGGACCTAAATACAGCTCATCTGTGCAAGTCCTCAAGTTCCCATACACATTTTTGTTCAAATGGTCGACAACCAGTCTATCTTGACATTTTTATTTCTGCTGTGTCACCAATCTCATTGAGCTTCTATTTTTTCATCTCTAGGTCCCTGAACACCTCAAATGTATATTTAATGAATTATGTTTTTCTTAGGCACAAAATATTAAAGATTTCTCAAAACAAGGAGATTTTATCTACAAGAATAGCAGAGTTAAAATTAAAAAATAAAAATTGCTCCACCTAAGGCTCTATAGCAAAAAAATGTTGCCATATATTAGGATTTCTCTGTATTGAGTTGGTGTCCTAATTTCTCATAAAGAGCTTGTCCTACCAGTTATCTATTAAGAAACTAACTGGAAAAAACTGCACTAAAACTGGCAGGGCAAATTATTGCATATGAACAAGTAGCAAACTCCACACTTGCTTGCACTGACAACATTAGTTAGTAGTAATGAAACATCTGCAAACAAAAAAACCAAGCACAGAAAACACTAATACTCCATAATTCACTATTTCATCTGTCCTTGAAGACCTAATCTTTCTTTTCTGTTTTCCTTGGCTCTGCAGCTCTTGATTTTTTTTCCCCTTTAAGTGAAATTAAGAGTACATAATCAGATCAGAACTTTTCTACTGATCAAAACAAGGCACTATAACTAAAAGCAAGTTTTACAGCTGCTTTCTTTAATGAATCAAGCAGCCAAAGTAACCAAACAACAATACAAGATCACAGGCATACTTAACCAATAATGATAACAATGACTCAGTACACTACAGATAACCTCTTATTTAAAAAATCCCCATTTTGATGATCTTATTTATCCAAAAGTAAAAATAAAATACAATATGGTAAATACAGTAAATAAAGCTAAGCATGAAGTGACATCGCTGTATAGAGTCTACCGGATCATTTCTGCAGGTGGCAACAAATGATGTAAGGACAGACACTGAGTAATGAATCACATCTAGATATTATGAGCCAAGAAAGAACGATATAATAGCAGCTACTTGGTTTGTTAAATCACTCCTCTTAGAAATGAATCCACATTCTAGGCAAACATTGTTTTCTAGTGATCAGATTCAAGGCTACACTTTAACCTGAGTTTTAGCTGGAGAATTGGTTAAAAGAAGGGGATTCAAATTTTTAAACAACCAGTTCTGTGGGTGTGGCTTAGTTGGTGGGTTTGACTTGGTGGTCATGTGACTGGGTGGGTGTGGCCAACTCAACATCACTCACATCGAGGGCTGCTTCTCCTCACCTGGCCTCTCGTGACCGTGGGAATGCTGCAACGGTCATAAATGTGAAAAACGGTCATAAGTCACTTTTTTTAGTGCCATTGTAACTTTGAATGGTCACTAAATGAACTGTTGTAAGTCAAGATTCTTTGCTTGCAAAACGCTGCCCTAAATACTAATCATTAGATTAAAAAGACCTGCAAGCCAGAGTTACAAATCAGGCAGAGTGCCAGAGCACCTTGAGGAATTAAAATAGTTAAAATGCAATAATAACTATCAACAGCCAACTCTTGCTCATAAAGTGAAACCCTTTAGCAGAGAGGTCATTTAAGCTCTCCAGAAAGAGCACACCCAGGAGAAGCAATCCTTAGATCCATTTGCACCACTGGTGAGACACCAACTGGTCTCATTCACCTCACAAGATATCCTCAGGAAATCATCCAGAATGTCAGCTGGTGCTCCATTCAAAATCCAAGAAAGAAACACTTAGACTCCAATAATTAGAGAAAATATATCTTTTATTGGAAATCAAGTGGCAGCATCAAAGGAATTCTGAATCTGAGGAATTGAGCGCGAAAATCACATATACAAAGTGATGGCAACATTCCCACCCACAATAGTTCAAACTGTCCATCCAATTAAAGTTGTATGTAATGTCATGTGGGCATCTTCAGGTGGTGATGCAGGCATCTTTCCGTTGACCTTGGCTATTTTGATAAAGAGGTGCGCTTGCGCATAGCACAAGAAAGAAGCATAAACAAGAAACTTTCCCCCCCCAAAACTTACAGTAATTTTAAAAACCTCCAGATCACTTCTCACAATTATTTCAACCCTCCTCCTCCCCCACCCCCGTTACTTATGACAGCCAAAAGATACAAAGGAAAGAAATCGTGAAGGCTGACACAGATTTAAGGAAAGGTTACATGCCCCCCAGAAAGGCAGTAAAAAAAATCAGTGCCAAGCTTGCATCCTGCCTCTTGGAAGTACACCCCAAAGGACAGTTCCAGATACCACTAAAGCAGTGAAGGAAGACCCCACCCTCCCCAGATAGAAAAAGAAACCATGAGGCAGGAAAAAATTCAAACACAATAGAAAGAATTAAATCACAACAGTAGCTGTTGCTTGTTAAACCAATTACCAGAACAAATAGACACAGGAACTAGCCAGATTTCTCAACCCAGTTTATTTTCAGGAACAGAGATTAACCTTTATCCTTCCAAACAAAGCTGAATAGGGAAAATTATCCCATCAATAGACATAGGATTAAACATAACCAAAGACAGAATTAAACTTCACCAAAAACCAGTTTTAGACCAAAACTCAGAAAGGGTATGTAAACCTCCGTTTGAATGTCAATCTTTCTAGCTAGCCAAGAAGCCTTGCCGAATGCTACTCATCTTGGTTCCTTGTCATTAAAAGCTTCTTTCCCACACCTCTGCTTCATTATTCAATTATTTCTTCAAAGTGCTAACTCCAACAGGGGACTATTTCCTCCCAACAGCAGTGTAAAAAGCTTAAAACAACCCTTCCCCTTTAAGAAACTCAAGCTGTCAGGTTTCCAAGTGAAATGGCTACACATATGTCAATTTCATGTTCCACACAAGCAAAGTATCAGCAAAGGAGAGAAAAAAAACTCCAGAGAAGCTCCAGAAACAGGAAGTCCAGTCCTGCCAAGAATGTAATAAGGGTTAATGGAGAGGCAATTTCTATAAGCAACACCAATGTTTCCTTCCTGCCTTCCTTACAGGATTGGACCAGTAAAATGGGGGAAAAAAAGGAGATTTTTTTCTAACAACTGGTTCTCTGAACTGCTTAGAATGTTAACAACCGGTTCTAGCGAATAGGTGCAAACCGGTAGAATCCCACCCCTGGTTAAAAGCTTGCAAGTCTACATAAACTACAGTGCAGACTCCCACTTACATGCTAGTTATTCAAACCATATTCTTAAAATTCTTTAACTGCTGTTAGTCTCCCAGAGCCAGTACAATGAGATCAGCTGCCATATGAATGGAATGAAATGACAAAATACAGCTAACTGTAGAAATTGACAGCTACAGAAAATAGTAATAATGTCCAACTTTTTCCAACCTAAGGTACATACTGTATACGTTTTGAGAAGTGGGGACCAATTTCTAATGCAAAAAGATATATTCATAATATTTTTGCTGGATCTAACAAAAGTTTATTATTTTAACTATTTCTAAAACACAAGTTGATACAATTTTATTACTTGATCTCTAAGAATGGTTTAAAATTTAGTTGGGTGTCAACTATACACACCATAAAACAAAGTACATGGAATGAGGTTAGCAGCAGGCTTTCTTAAGTGGTAACTACCATGTCTTGGAACATAATGTATATCCTAGGACATAGTTTTGATTTCAACCTTCCTTGCATTTTGCAAAGCTTTCAACACCACAATGTTCAAGCATGCCTTTGAATTGGAATGACTGTAAGTGACCATTTTTAAATTATCGTAGTGTTATAAGTATACCATGTTATTTACATTCAGATTTTATATAGGTGTAAACAATCCAATTGGGCTGGGTTCCAAATACAGTTAAATAAATACATGCATAAATGCTTTGTGTCATGACTTTAGCAAAGGCAATAAATGCCCATGCAACCAGCAGACAAAGTGCAGGTGTGATGAAGGCAGAGGTGCTGGGCAGGAGAACACACATGTTGGAAGAAGTTTGATCAAAATGCAGTGAGAAGGGAGAAACAATGGGAGGCACAACGAAAGTTGGAACAGAGCAACTAAGCAGAGCATTTGAAGCAAGGCTTGTGAAGACCTCAGGAAGCTTGTCAGGACAGATGGTAGCAGACAGGTATGGGGAGATAACAGAAAAGGGGATTGGGGAACGGGGATGGGGGAAGAGTATATGTGTGCATGGCAGCTTACTAGAGGCTGAAGAGAAGATGTAATCCGAGTCGAACAGTCCATAATCAGAAAATCACAATGTCTTGAAAAGTAGAGAGGGATGAGCCAAGACTTGGTCAGGAACGTGCTAAGATCGAAAATGTAGCAGGAGTCAACAGCAAGAATACACAAAGCCAGATATTGAAGTTGCTTCCAGAAACAGAAGGCAATCCTTGCCTAGTTTAAACTCTCAGCTTTGCAAGAGTAGGAAAAAGTCCTTTCCTTGCTCAGCTGTTGCCAATAATGAGGCACCCGTCTTGCTTGTAAAGTTAGCGTCTTACTACTTGCTCACAAGGAGCTTTTGTTTGATGAGGTGCAGGATTTTCAGGCTGAAGGGGTTTGCTCATGTTGGCTAACTAAGGATTAGTCCCAGATGAGGAGGGACCTAAGAGGGTGTCAGCATTTGATGCAGTGGCTGTTGAATTAGTGGAAACAGTGCCCAGTGGGACCTGTCTGCCTGTGTCTTGGAGCCTTACTCTGGGGCCATGACAAAATGAGACTTAACATACTTAAACGTGCAATGGGTACCAGTGCCCTCTGGTCCGCATTTATGTTTATTTTCCCTTTCCCATTGTTTTCATTTTATTTAATTACTTTTATAAGTATTTATTAGAATTTTCAAGAAGAAATTAATATAACACAAATTCAAATAAGGTCTAAAAGAATATTGAAAAACACATAATAAAGATAATAATAAAATTAAGTAATAAAATAGAGGCAGGTAGCCCCCTCCCCCAAAAAAATCTACTGATTTCGGTCTCCACTGAGCAAAGTTTAAACATAACATAGTCATTGAATAATAAGTAAAATAGGGAAAAATCAGGGCTTTTGTTCCATTTGTCTCAAACAATAAGTTACTTAATGTTATAGTGACTCTTGAATATTGTTTATATCAATCCAGATATAGCTTTGGACCACTTCTAAAAGGCCTGCCCCTTCCACAAACATGATACAACCATAAAGAATTAAGATCCATTCTGAAATTTATATTAATCAGCTGACATGATAGCATACTCAAAATTCATAGTTACTATGGTTCTTTGTTGTTTTGAATTCTACGAATTTCTGAAATTGATCATTAGCCTTTTATTAAATGTACTGTATATAATTCATTACTAGTCTATATCAATCATTTAATGCTTTATTAACAATAAAGGCTGAACAATTTGTAATTATTTGCAGTAGAAACTTTAATCTTGGTAAAATATTTTTATCAATGTAATTATTCAGAGCCAAGACAGAATTAATTTCTTCATTCTAAAAATATATGTATTTACAGATTAGTGAGTAATAATTAAATAAATCTTTGATTTTTGTAAGAACAAAGTCTAAATATTTTATTTTGCATCAATAAAACACTTGCTTTTCAGCATCCTCTGTCAAGTTTTGTAACATCATCTGAGAGTGGTGGGTTGTTTTTGTTTTTTTGTGATTCAGTAGTTTGACAATAAACTGGATTGGTCCTGCATTTCTTGCATGTGTCTTTCAGGTATCTGAATGTTCTTTCTATGAACATACTGGAAATTCATTATTAATAAGAAAAAAGTTCCTCTGTCCTCATATCTTCTATTCCCACCTAGAAGTGGAGTGAAGATATCAGAACTATTATTCTGTGCATTTATTAATCAAAAACATATAAACACTGTTTTACTATTTCATTATCTGTCAACTCTGTTAACTCTCCAAACAGATCTTTTTTTAATTGACACAGCACTGACTTGCCTTTGTATATGAAATTTTTAAGTTCTTTCTTTGGAGTTTTCAACCAATTTAAATACTAAAATGTGTATCTTATTTTTTCTGATGAATGTTGTTTGCCATTCTGTCAAACAATCATCCCAACAAGGAAAACATGTTAAAATCTCCAGTAAAGCCTCAACCTTCAAAATATTGCACATTCTCTGTATGTGTCCAATTCTTTACAATTTACTTTTTTGCTACACTGGTTGAGTATACTCAGTGTCAATCAGTATTTCAGTGATTTACCAACCAATAACTCTGAAATCATAATTGCAAATAAAGCCCTTTAATATTTTACATTGCAATAAAGCTTGTTTCAGTTCAAAGGGCAGATATTGTGGAGCGATATTATTCCATTCATGACTGCAAAATGTGTCTCTATTCAAGAATGGTGAAAGCAGGCGAAGTCTCAAAATGCAAACATGTTCATTAGGCTAAGTAAGGATGAAATATTCTGGAACAGGAGATACTGGCTAGACAAGTATGGACAGGTGGTGTCCTGGAAAAAGCAGCAGTGGCTCAATCAAAAAAGAAACATCCAAAAATAATTAGGAGACAGAACAGCACAACCATCAGAGAGTATTGTCCTTTCTTTCTCTCAAGTGCTTTCCTACTTCAACATTTGTAAAAAGGATTCATAGTCTGTGTATTTCAAAGGGGGTGGGGAGTCACGATATGTCATATGATGACGTTATGCTATGAGTTTGACACCCCTGGACTAGATTCACCTACTTTCATCTCTCAGTAAAATATCTGAATCATTTGGGAAGATGACACTATACAGGTGTCAAACTCATCATCACGGCAGCGTCACGTGACATATCATTATTTTTTTTCCCCATTCGGTTAACTGTGCATGGGTGTGGCCAGCACATGATCAAATAGAGATCTGGAGCTCTATGAAACAGGTTCACAGACTTCATGTGATTCTGGGTTTTACGCTGCTCACTCTTGCAGTGAAGGATTACAGACAGTGTAGCTGCAAAATAGATTTATCTAGAGGCACACAGCTAATCAGACTTCTTCACAACTTCATGTAAGACTATAAGGAGTACATTTATTGTTTCTGGGTTGAGCCCTCCTCGCTGATGAACCATAGACGACGATCGTCCGCGGCTAAGGCCCGTGCTCTTTCATCGGAGAGCCCCAATCCTTGTGATTAGGGGCTGGAGCTGCCTCAGAGGGGCAGTGGAGAAAGGGGAAGCCACCAGCCAGGTTGAGGGGAGCTGCATCTCCCCTCTGGGCTTGGCAATTTCCCCCCCGAAGACTGAAGTGCTGGTCTAAAATGGCCACCCTGAAGAGGAGGACTCAGATGGACTAAGTTTGTGCAGGAGTGAAGAAAGAGGTGGATAGCATGAGAGCCAGGATGATGGAGCGCAACAACTAAATAAAAGTTACCACAGGTTAACGAAATAAGAATTTATAAGAAAGAAAAGAAAGTGGTGGAAATACAAAGGTAAAAAAAGGAAAAATAAAAATAACTTTGACAGCTGAATGTGGCTTCGAGCTGGGAAAGGAAGAAGCCAGAACAAGATACTTAACTAAATTGGATTAAAATATTTTGGCAATAAGGCATAAATTAAAGCTGGACTTAAGAGTGTTGGCGGGGGTATACAAATTGGAGATTTGATTGTATTGGAATATTGAGGCTCCAAAAGCCCTGAATAATAAAACAGGGGAAAAAGGTGAAGTCTTTGCATAACGGAGAGTGCCACCTAGAGGACAAAAATTTAAATTTAAAAAGAAAAAGATCTTGTTTCTCTATGAACTTGATTTGATACAATGTAAATGAAATTTTGAAACAACAAAACAAGAAAGTGAAAGCTGAACTAGAATAAAAGAAAAAGTAAGAAAAGACTGACTGTGGGACTAATTGGTGAATCTAGAAAGCCTGAAGAAGAAAGAGGAAAAATAAATGCTTTTGTGGATTTTAATGATTATAAGATATAAGAGTGTGCAATGATGATATCTCTTCGAGAACTAAAAATGGAACTAAAAATATGAAAGAATCACTACAGGAAAGAGGTGAATTGCTCTATTTTAAAAGCTATGGAAATGGCGATTGAAGAACATGAAGAAAGAACTTCAGAGAAGGAGGAGTTACTTCGGGGAGAAGCTATCTTAAATAGACAATTAACACAAAGAACACCACAAAGAAGAGGGGGAAAGGGGGAGGTTAAACATTTGAGATTCAAGAAGGTAACTAAAAAGGGGAATACCTGTGAAATTAGGAAAGGTAGAAAGAAACAGAAGAAAAGGGGAGAGGAAGATAGAAAGAGGGAGAGGGATACAAACTGGAGGGAGAAAAGATATGGGAAAATAAAGGGGAAGAGAAGAATGAGAAACAGGAGCAGGAAATAAAGAAATATGGGAATTGTAAAACAATGAAAAGAGACTATCTGTTTAGAAGACATAGAGATAATGGTTAATGAATTAAAAAGGGGGATTCCACATGGAGATGAGGGGTAATAAGAATGTATTTGCAATTACAAAATATTTAGAAAATAGGGAAATATAGACCAGTAAGAGGAGGGATGGACACTGATATTCTTTAGTAGGTGAAGGCATATTTTCATTCTTATCTTTAAAAGAAATATTAATGTTTAAAAATAAATTGAAATAATTGAAATGAACTGAGAGGATGTTTAGATTGAGACTAATATCAGAGACCAGGAATAATTTGTTTGTTCTTTTCTTCTGTAAAAGTTGGAATGGAAAAGGTAATAGAATTAAGTTAAAATTGGATAAGATAGGAAGTTGAATGTAAAAATGAATATATAACCATGTCATATTTGCATGTAAAAGTGGTAACTCAGAATTATGTTGTCCACTGAAAAGAGCTTTTTAATTCATGTGAAAAACCGAATAAAACTTGTTTTTTTAAAAAAAGGAGTACATTTATTATTACTTTTTGGTTTATTAGATATAAATGTCAAGAACCTTCTGTCCCACTGCAAAACTCTATAATTAAAATAACACTGCACTTTATTAATTCCATACTAAAACTCAAAGGAACAGTGCTAGAACTGAATATCTAGCACAATCATTAACATGCGGAATAGAATTAAACACTCTCTTAAAAAGTCAAGAATAATGAAGCCAAGTAACTTAAACTACTATATAAAAAGCTTATAGGGCTTTTGTTGTTTGTCAGTCTAGGCACCTCATAGACAGATATCAAAGACAGGACAAATTGATCCACTATAGCCATATATACCAAGTAACATATACTATGTATGTAGATATGTACATATACTCTATAAAATAAACTTTGAGAGGCATCAAAGTGTAGGTACAAAAGGATTATGAGTATCCAAAAAAATCTAAAGAAGACTGAAATGGCATGAATAGCTTTCCCCTGACACCTCAAAATAGCAGGTTGGCTGAGAGAACCAGTGAGATTTGCCTAATAATATGTCCTTCCAAATTTTTATTCTCCTTTGTCTCTGTACCATAAATACCTGTGAAGTCCATTAGCTAAGCTGGTACTTTCCCATACTGACATTCTACTATTCAGGATTGTTGTCCATTCCATTATCCATAGCAAGCAATTTGCTTTATGATACAGTTTAATATTTGGAAGGGCAAGACCACCTCTGTCTTTTGAATTTTGCAAAAAAATTAACTTCTGGTCTTTTCTCACTCCATATGTATGTATTGACAATTGTTTGCCATTCCTGCAAAGTTCTGAAATTGTAATTTACACCATTTGGAACAAATAATTTATCTTGAACAATATTTTCATTTTAATACTTGCATTGATCCTAACCAAGATGGCTTTAAATTCCTCCACTTTTCAAGATCTCTTGCCATAAATTGACATTGTTATTTTTATGTATTTCATTGATTGTTACATGTCAAAGGCAGACCAAGATATTTCACTAAGTGGATACACAGTCAGATTCTTCCTGCAAAAAAATTAGCTTCTCATTACACTGCATTTCTTGTAATTATTTTTGGTTTCTGGACATTGATTTTATATCCAGAAAAGTCTCCAAAACTATTAACTTTGAGCAACTGTCTTCTGTCTTATTGTGGTTCTGTGATGATTAATATCATAGTACATCATTGCATAACATCTAAATTTATATCCCTCTCCATGGATTTGGAGACCTGAATTTGTTTATCACTCCAACCTTTCCTGTCCATATTTCTAGATCAATGATGAATAAATAAAGGAGAGAGTGAACAATCTTGCCTTTTACTGATTTAAAAATCTGCAGAGTGAGCTCCATTTGCTTTCTTACCATTGATATATGTTTTTGACCTAACTTTTCTTGGAATTCTTCTTTGCGATTTATTTTATTCAGTATGGTCAGCAAGAACTGACACTGCAAACTTTGGAAGTTATTTTATGGTCAGAAAGATTAGTGCAGCTTTCTTCTTTTTTGTTTATATGTTCTATCATATTGATTATGAACTTAACTGTTGTTCTTGATATTTCTCTTTCAAGCCTGTTTGATCAATATATATTATATCTGAAACACATTTTTGAATCAATCAGCTAGCATTGTTGTAAACATTTTGCAACGTACATTCAGCAGGGAAATTTATCTATATGATTAACCAAACAGAGTTATGTATGTGTCCTCCCATGCTGCCATTGTTTTCTTTAGTTTCACTCATCATATTCATCAATGGTTCCAGCAGTTCCTCTTCAAGTTCTTTGCAATATGTAATTGTCTAAGAAACGAATAAAAGCATGAAAAATAATCAAATTAGGAAAAGCTCGAGATCCAGATAGATCATGTTTTTCCTAATTTGGTTATTTTTAATGTTTTTATTTGTTTCTTAGACAATTATTAATGTATTTAATACTTGCCTCACTGTATTTCATACCAAACTGCAATATATTAATTCATAGCACCTTCAATATTAATCTTAGAACATAATCCTTTAAAAAAAACCTGTCACGTCATCTATTGTTTCAGTTGCTTCTGGAATGTAACAATTTGGATCATTGCTGATATTGCCTGTTTGTTTTTTTTAAAATGATGAGCAACCCATTTCTTTTTTAAACAGTGGAGTAATTTACACAAAATAGGAAGCCATAATGTGTCGATTATAAACCACAATATATTACATTGGCCGAAAATCAAACAAGCACCATATTAGGATTCAGATATCTGTGAGAATCTAACTTTCAGAATACATTTACAAACCAACTGCCAATAAAAACTAAGGTGCATTGCAGTAGGCAATGACTTTTATGCAAAACATGTATGTAAATGCTTGTAATGATTCTGTGGGCATATACTGTACAATCAAATTTTGCTATGTTAAATTTAGACATTTTAAAAATACTTTCAAAATGGGACAATTAAAATAAATAAGCAGGAACACATTTTCTTAATATTTTATGTTCACACCTAAGATTTCTTGCTTTATGTCTGGAAAAGAGAGATATACAGAATTTAGCTGATTCTGAGAACAAGGAATGTTATAAAAATGCTTAATGGATACAATACAGAGCCTTGCCTCCAAGAGTTAAAATAACTCCATATCATCTTTGAAACAATGACTCTGCAATCAACTCTCTTCATATTGTATTGTATTACATTCTTGACTTTATTTACCTTGACATTTCATACTAAAACCATATGATACTTATTCCTTAAGGATACTGATGTTAGTCTTTGCAATAAAAAACAATTCAATATAGAGAAAGCAAGCGGTGGCTTTATAAACATTATGGGTGCTACTTCATATGAAACATGACTCTGATCTGAGGTTGAAAACAGCATTGTTGTAACAGGTATTTTTTTCTTTGTCAACCTGCAGTGAGATAGATACAGGATCACTTGTCCCATATTGTGATCTCCTCAGGCTGCACTCAACACCAATGAAGAGATAGAACAAGAAGAGGAAAATCTGAATAATGACATCTTATAGAGGCAAAGTCCCACCCCACTGCCTATAACAGGCAAAGTTGTAATACCCAAACTCCCATCAAGAGAAATATCAAAACTAGTTTGCCAAGATCAAGGGAAGGGTCATTAGGGAAAGGCAACAGCCTTCTGCTAATTTTTTGCAACTGCATCTATAAAATATGCCAAGTCATTAACATTTGTATGAAAGGATGAATATGGAGTCCGTCCACCACTGGAAGGGAAGTAGAATTTCTGGAGTAATGGAAAAAAATGTAAATGTAAATTTTCTACAACCTCCCTTGCCCGCAAAAAAAAAAAAAAAAAAAAACAAAGTGCATGCAGAATTTAAGTTAATTTACATTATTTTATTCTCAATCTTTTAAACTGCTTTTACTACCAACCAATCATACCTATTGAATTTATTAAGCAATTCTATGCATACTTGTGAAAATGTAAGCGTCTTAGGGAAGCTTATTCCTCAAATCACAGAAGACAAATAATTTCAGTGCAATTGTATACATGCTTATTCAGAAGGAAATCCTATTGAGCTAAAAGAGAACTAAACCCCAAGAAAGTATATATACAATTGCAGCCCTAGTTCCCTTAGTTCCCAAGCAATTGGAAAGAAATAGAACAAAATTTTCATGCCTTGCTAGTATCAGTACATATATCATAATTTTTGCCAGGAAAAAATTCAAATATTCAAATATTGAAAATAAAAATTGTAAATATTTGTGATAAGCAAATTGTATTGTATGAATTGCAGGAAAAATAATCTCATACAGTCACCATATTAAGACATTAGCTACATCTCTGCTTCTTTACTTAAAAATTAAGTAAAACTTTCCTTATTAAGCACATGATCACTCCCAAAAGTTTAATTTTTTTAATTGGTAACCTAAACTTCCCAGTCCACCATATATCTTAGCTCAATTGATGGACTTTACAATTTTATAGAACCATCTTGCTTTTTCTTTGCTGGTCCTTCAAATTTGCAGATAAAACCATTTTATTACATAAATACTTTTTTATTGTATTTACATGGCTTTAGGCAGGGGTGGGCTACTGATATGGGTTCCTCCGGGTTCAGGCAGACCCATTGCTAACGTTATAGCTGGTTCGGTGAACCGCCAAAACCCACCCCTGGCTGGCCCCGCCCACACTGCCCCTCCCACACTGCCTCTCCCAGGAGTCTCCATGTGGCCCATTTTGGATGGAACCCGCACGGAGTCTCGGGGAGAGGGAAAAACAAGCCTCCTGGAGCTCTGGAAGTCTGGAAATGGGCTCATTTCCGGCCTCCGGAGGCCCTCCAGAGCCTGGGGGAGGCAGTTTTCACTAAGCAATTTCTGAATCGACACCAATAGTCCCTCCCAAGGGGAAAAAAAAGTATGAAATTGTGAGCAATCAAAGCCAGAATTAGGAAAACTTCCTAATACACTTCAATAGTTGACTATTCAGAAGAATGATAGAAAGTGTATCCATTCAGCAGTAAAGGGCTAAAAAGCACACTTGTATCTTTTTCAATAGATTATTTTGTGGAGAGTGATAATCTCTTTCCAAATTTAAACTAGCCTACTCACTGTTTACATTGCAAAATTCTAGTTCAGATGGAGAGTAAGAGTTTTTGTTATGATTAGCAAGTAGAGAATTAAGTATCACTCTATTTCACATATATACACTCTCTGCCCAACATCTTTTGATTTAGAGGACTCGGTGGGAAATCCATGCATTTTCCAAGACAAATAAAAATTCATTTCTTTAGAAAAAGATCCTCCCTCAAAAGGAATGACTATGTTTTTCACACGAATAGCCTAAAATATCAGGATTATTAGTTCCAAAGGAAGAAGATATATCGGAGTACAACTGGAATTATTTCTGAGCATTAAATCCAGATAATGCTGTTCTTCCTATTCCTTTCACACATTCAGCTGCCTTCCTTCCTTCTCTCAAACTAATTGTCTTCCAGTGAAGGTGCAAAGCAAAATAGTGGAATATACTGTAGTTGTGCCGTTTCACTTAGAATTTAGCAGTCCCAAGTATAATTGCACTTTTGGATTTTTTTTTCCATTTAAGAAATGTTTGTAACATATATCCTGTTAGAGAAGCAAAAGCTTCAAAAGGTCTTAAAACAAGCAGTTCCTGTAGTAAATCCCTACATTGTCAACTATCCTAATTACACTTACCTATACACTGCTTGGAATAACAGAGATACAAGTCTATCACTATTATTGAAACCTTGGCTGTGATTACTTATTTGTCATAGCAGATGAACTTCAACATTCATCAGAAAGTTTCTACAAATAATAGGCTTGTACAAATAGAGCTATTTCTATGATTTTATTTACAATAAAGTAATATTATACAATTGGCATAGTAGTTGGGGTGGTGCCACACTATATCAAGAAACTTGATTAACAGCTGATGGTCTATAAAGAGTCTCAAAACACAGAGGTTTTAGGCATACCTATCTGCTGATTGGCTTTACTGGCATGTTTATAACAAAGGCCATGTGTATAGCAGTCAACAAATTCATTAAAATATTCCTTGTTATTATGGTACTAGTTCTAGTCCCGTTCAGCATGTTTCCTTGTGTGAGAGATTATGACAAAATGTAGCACCCAATACTTGATGCCTATCTATAATTAAAATCTTGGAGAAGACAGCAAAATGTGACAAAGAAAAAGAACATGGAGTGATCTAATATAGGCTCCAAGCCTTTAATCTGTGAAGCAGACTATCTTAAGGACCATTTAGAATGAGGATAAAGTTGGTGCCCTTCCCAACTCTCAGTCAATGCTCTTTCATGCTTATTTCAAGGAGCCAGGGTCAAGTAGAATGTAAAAATCAAAGGAAAGTTAATTTTCATAAGCTCAAGGCTCTGGGTGCTTCCATGCTATGGTTCCCCCTCCTATTAACTAAAAGAAACAGCCGATTTCTCTCCTCCCTCGCCCCATCTGCCTGCCTTACTGTGCAGACTCCATCCTTCCCATTTTGCAAGTGCCAAGTTGGGCCTTCCTTGTTGTGGTTAGGCTGTCTCTTGCTCTCTCCAGCCATGGCCATGATTGTCTTTCATTAATAATGTGTGCCTGGTTTTTATCAACTCCCATTGCTCCAACTTTAGCTCATAATACATTACAGTACAGAGAGTATTATCACTGACAGCTGGCCCTGACAAGATGGGGAGTTATAAAATACTGAAAACTCTCCTCACAGCTTTCTTCTGCAAACACAGGGATCAGGCTGTGTGCTATTCCAGCTCTTTGCTTCATTATTTATATTAAAATAAAGGCACTGTTGGCCCAAATGGAGATGAAGCCTGACAGAGCTTTACAAACAGAGAAGGAACGTGGACAGAAGGAGTCTTTCTATGCATACTCATGTCTCCACAAGTGTATTAACCTCTCACAAGAAATGTATTGTAACATGGTCTGTTAAGGTGTCACAATTTCCTATTATTACTGCAATAAACTACCATGGCTACTTCTCCAGATTACTTACACACATAAAAGGGAAATGGGCAATCTATCACTTGTGGTATAAATTTGTATTTACCGGTAAATACATAGGCTGTATCCCAGGGGTGGGCTGTTGGGGGTTGGCAAGGGTTTGGGAGAGCCCCTAGCTAAGATTCTGTGCAGTTCAGAGAACCCCCAAATCCCACTCCTGGCTGACCCCGCCCACCTCACCTCTCTCAGGAGTCCCCACGCAGCCCAGAGGGGAGGGTGAAAAATGGGCCTCCCAGATGTTTGGGCCCATTTCCGCCCTCCAGATGGCTGTTTTCACCCTCCGGGAGGCTCGAAAAAAGCCTCCAGAGCACACAGGGAGGGCAAAAACACCCCCCCACCGTGGTGCAGGAGGCCGACTAGGCTATGCCCACCATGGCCACCCACCCAGCAACTGGGAAGAGAACCCATTGCTAAAAATTTTGAAGCCCACCTCTGCTGCATCCTATATCTGCTTAGAAATATGCAGACATTATTACATGTGGGTTGACTACCTTGTACAGCAACCATTCACAGTTATGGAGGTAATGAAAAGAAATGTTGTGGCCAATCCACATATTTATAACCTGTGCAAGTTGTACAGCAAAGAAAGCTATAATAAGTAAGCATACTAACCATTTCATTTAGTGACTGCTTTGCTTAAGATCAAGTTGCCAGTTCCAACTATGATCACTAAGTGGGGACACCTACTATATAGATGAGGGCTGTCAAACTCATGGCACAGATATGTCATGCACTGCACATGCCCACATCCAGTTTAGTGAAGGGGGGAAGTCATGATACATCACATGACGCCGCTGTGACAACACGAGTTTGACACTCCTGATATAGACTGTATTAGCCTTTAGTGAATCTAGGTGAAATCATGAAAATCTTCTAGTTTTGGTCTTGTTTGAGGGAGGCAATAGATGGTTTTTCAGAAGAAGAAAACAGGGCACCCACTTTGGTTAACATCCATGTGATCCAAGTTAACAATTATACATACACCTATGAGTACATATGTAGTAAATATCCAGATACACATAACCTTCTATCACTCTATTCTCTTTTGGGGTGAGCTTCATACTACATATAAATCACATTAGTTTAACTCTACAGCACTCCCCTTAAAAATTATTTCACTTTCTTAATGTGACAGTTAAGTCTGCTTAGTACTCATGCTCTCATTCAAATCAGATTCACATGAGCACAATACAGTTAATCTAAAGGGCCACTTCTTTCCAAAGTGCCTCTTTCCAGAGTGTAAGCATCTCTGCAAAGAGTTGGTTCTAGTGTAACAGGGAGGTCAGAAATTGCCTGCCTTTGTCCTACAGCATTGAGAAAACAGTTGACATCATTAGGGACTTTTCCATCATTTCCTTTTCTACTATAGAAGTCATACCCAAACATCAAGCCCTAACATCAATTCTACACACTCTAAACCTTCTAAAAAACATTCCAAAGACCATTTTGTAAAACTTTGAACTAAAGCTCTTGAGAAAGGATGCTTTTGCTTAAGACAAATTTTTACAAAATGGTCTTTGGAAGCAATCATGTCCTCTGGAATGCTCAATGTGGCTGTTTCAAATGCCTTCCCATATCATCTCTTTTGCTGGCAATGTAAGGGGATGTTGTCTATTCAACTAGTACACCCTTCCAGAGGAGGTGTCTGCTTTAATGCTTCAAGGAAGAAGCCTGTTGCTTTGCAAAATAATTTGTTAATTGTTTTCTACAGTGCTGTGGAACATTCAGCAACATAACTATTCTCACTCTTCAATGAGAGCAAGAAAGCCTCCCTAAATTCAATCTAGATTCACTTCTGATTATTTAATGTCACAGTTAAAATAAGATGCATTCAATGACTGTGGATGTACAACTAATGAAAGATTGAGTTCAACATTAATTGATACCTGGTTAATTCTGATCAAAGATTCAGGACTCTCCTAACTTTCATGTTAAAAAATAACCCCAAAATATACACTGCTAGAGAAAATTTAGCTTTCTGTAAAAATTTCTGCACTACCACCAATAGTCTACTTGCTTGCCAATCATTAAATCAGCTGAAGTATTCCTGGCACAGTATTCAATTACTGAATAAAGGGCTTTTGGGGTCAGCTGGGGATAAAGTATGAATGAGCATTTCTTCTCTGAACCATAAGTATCAAAGACATAAGTTTAAGTTTATATAACACTAACTGCAATTCACATATAGAAATTGCCCCCAAATTTCTCTTTCTGACTACTTTATTATCTTGACTTTAATTGAGAGTTGAATTCATTCTCTGTCTCCTTTTCTCCCTCCCTCCACTTGGAACAGAGTTGAAGGAAATGAGCTTCACTGAGGAATTAGTATTCTTACCCTGGCCCCATTTCTTGGTTGATCTTTTGTTCTAAAGCAGCAGTTGCCAACCGGTGAGCCGCAGCCCACTGGTGGGCCGTGAGAAAATTTTGGTGGGCCACAGAGAAATCTCACCCCCAGAGCACCCCCACAAAGCAATTAATCCAGGCTGTGCAGAAACACAAGTCTGCGCCACCCACATGGCCCGCGGGAACCCTCCCCGCCCACTCACTCCTTACCCAGTAAACTTGCCTGCTAAATTGCTATTTTTCCTTTTTCCGACCATCATCTGTTCTGCTGTTCTAGATAGTTTTTAGATCTTCGGCTCAGCACAGCCGAACCTCCCTTAGGACTGAATGTTTGCTTGCAAGCAAATTCAGTGCAGATCCACGGCAAGCAAATTTGAGAGACTGAGCTAGCTGATGGCAGATAGATAGATCACTGAATGATTCTGTGAGCAACTCAATCTACCTGCTTTGCCTGATTTTGGGCAAAAGTTGCTCTTTTTTATAAAAAATTCAATATTTATATACATATTTATAATATTTACATACAAGCCATGCCCAGACAATCACATGACCAAGCCACACCCACAAATTAGGGCATGCCCACAGAACCAGTTAGTGGTCCCTGGAATCTAAAATTATGAATTTGGTGGTCCCTGAGGTCCAAAAGGTTGGCGACCCCTGTTCTAAAGAATAAGTTTTTCTTTGCATTTTGAGATTATTGTAGCCTAACAATAATCAAAAAAGCATAATTTCTGCCACAATGTTGAGTATCTACCTCCTTCAATATATCCAAGTGTATCTCAAGGTTTTATGGTGAAGCCAATGCTTTTTTGATAGTTACAAAGAAGGTGCTTCTAGAAGTTTGGAAGGCAAGTTCTTATTTATATTAATTTGAGAAAATCAGTACAACTAACCATCTTAAATATCTAACTCTAGATGGTGAACAAAAAGTATGCAGGTAGTCCTCGACTTGTGACCATAATTGAGCCCAAAATTTCTGTTGCTAAGTGTGACATTTGTTCAGTGAGTTCTGCCCCATTTTATGATTTTTCTTGACAACAGTTGTTAATTAAGTCACTGCAATTGTTAAGTTAGTAACCCAGTTGTTAAGTGAATTTGGCTTCCCCATTGACTTTGCTTGTCAGAAGGTGACAAAAGGCAATCACTAGATCCCGGGACATTGCAACCATCATACATCTGAACCAGTTGCCAAGTGTTTGACTTTTGATCATGTGACCATGAGAATGTCACAAAGATCGTAAGTGTAAATAATGGTCCTAAGTCACTTTTTTCAGTGTTGTTAACTTCAAATGGTCACTAAGTCAAGGACTTTTGATATAAAATCTAAACCAATTAAAGAAATACAATATAAGAAAAAAACCAAATAACCTGGACATCATATAGAAATTCCGTGAAACACACTTATATATTGGGCTTCTCTAGTATCTGTGCCCTAACATTGGGGAAGGGGGAAGCCAACTTTTAACAGCCTTTCAGAAGACGATGAGGGTCCATGTTATTCAAATCTCTGGGAGAGGGGAAATCTGTTCTGTTCTGTTGTTTTCTTCAAACGTGTGTAAGCATGCCGAGAAAATCTTTTTCCTTCAAGTTTTCTAGAAAGCAGCAGTGTAAAGGGCATTGTTTAATTTCCAAAATATAGACAGGACCATAGAAACTTGCTATATGTTAAGTTCACATATTATCCTAAACCATGGTTTGACTTGTTTGGTTTTGGTTAAGGATCTTCTTTGCAATGTAGGTCCTCAATAACACATGGACCCAGATAGCTATCTAGTCAGTGACCCTCCAGTAGCTAAAGTAAGATTTTTTTTCCCAATTCTGAGCCTGGAATGTTCTGCCTGCAAAATGCATCCTTGATATATCACTGATCCACAGCCTTCCCCCGGTAGGTGATCATATGAAAACAGATGAGAAATTGTTATATCCTCATTGGGTTGCTTGATCTCTAATGAGCCTCTCAATTTAGTTAAATAAAAACAGATTAATATAAAGCTTTCATTTCATTTTTCTTATACTCATTTTATATCATTATTTTCTCCTTCATGCTTTACAGTCAATAAAACTTCACAATTGTGCACCGTTGCATCTTCAGTACTTTAAAGCAGAATCTTATACCTTTCTGGGTTCTATTCTTCAGATTGTAGTCTTCAGTATTTTAAAACACTACCTTCTACTTTTCCAGGTTCTATTGATATAAGGATAATAACAATGCATTAGATTAAATGTCATGCCTAACAACAATCATACACAATGTTTAAAGTACTTCAGTAGTATTTTGCTGTCTCTTGCCCTGAGCAACTGAGCAATTACACTGATTGTTTAGAAAGAGCACATCCATTCTTCAATTTTCCCTAAAATAAAAAAGGTCCAACTTCAGCATACATTCTTAATTGCATTACTATATGCCAAGAGTCTTTCACTTAGCTAGAAAGGATACTGGAGGACAGAATGAAATATTAATGTCCCTGGGTTATTCAGAAATCAAATTCCATAGGAAATGTGAATTAGGCATTACCATAATCCCTTCTCACTGCAATAAACCCTTTTCACTGATAAACATGATCATGCTGGAATGCAAACAATCCTGTGTTCATAGATTTGCCTGCTGCAAAAATTGTCTACAGGGTTTTGGGGGGGTTTTGGTTCTTTGCTTCTACTGGAAATCTAATCTCTTCAGCATCCTCTTAGATTCAAAAATCAGATCATCGCTACATCCAGAAGATATTCTGAAGTTAAAGTCACATCATCAAAAAAGCAAATGCACTGTACTCGGGTGAACTCTTCTACTTGTGTTATTTCCAATGATATATTTGTTTCCATCATGAATTCACAAGGCAAACTCACTATCTCTGAGTTTTTTATCCAAATCTGCTATTTAAATTAAACTTTCAATAACACTACCAAAACTTAACGTTCTTTATGATTATTTTGTATGCCATTCAGCTATCTCCAGATCATAGGCAAAAGCATTTAGAATTATACCACATTTTACATATATAATCTCAGTAAATCTTGCCACCATTCAAAGCTATTATTTTTTTATATTGCAAAAAAATATGGAGCAGAAAGAGATTTGGTAAGGCCAGAGTTCAACTAGTTGTCACAGCTTGAATTCTTAATGAGAGCAAAACATTTTTTGTACGTGGTATGATGCAAAGCACATTTCTGTGAATATTTTGTCCTCTTTTGGATTTCCTGAATTTAGCTTTACTTGTGTCTTGCTGCTACTATCTTGCAGAGTTATGTGAAACAAAGAATTAGGCTGTTTTCAATAGACATTTAGCTATTTTCAATACTGTCAAATCATCTGATCCTAAGGCAGCAAAGCAAAGTTTTGGCACTATGATCTCTACTTCCAGGCATTGGAATGAGGTTTATTGTGGAATGCAATGTTTGGTTTCTGACAAATGTAATTATGTCCATCTACAGCCTGAAAGTTTCCACAGTTGACTCATTTGTCCATAGAACATTCCTCCATAAATTTTTGGCAACCTTCAGCCTTGCTGCTCTTTTATGAATCATTCTCACCTAGAACTTCATTGATGATGACATCATGCCTTAGCTTAAGTAAAGGAGGCCTACAGAACTCTAGAAGTGGTTCTAAGATTTCAGGTGAATTCAGAGAGATTTTTATTTTATTTTTTTGCCGTACAAGTGGTCTTCCACTGATGACCACAATTGAGCCCAAAATTTCAGTTGTGTTAAGGTAGTCGTTAAATAAGTTTTTCCCCATTTTACGACCTCTTTGCCACAGTTGTTAAACAAATCACTGCAGCTAAGTGAATCATTAAGCACATCAGGTTTCTCCCATTGTCAAAAGCCAGCTGGGAAGGTTATAAATGATGATCTTATGATCTCAGGACTGTGCAACAGTCCATAAATATATGCCAGTTGCCAATTGCCCAAATTTTGATCCTGTGATGATGGAAATGCTGCAACAGTCAGAAGTGTGAAAAACAGTCATGCCACTTTTTTCAATGCCTATATGAATAGTTACAAGGTGAGGGTTATCTGTGCCAATTTTGACAGGATGCCTAGTTTTGGAAGATTCACTCTTGTCCCAAATAGTCTCCATTTCAAGAGTAAATCCCTTACTGTGGATTGATAGAGGCCCAATGCTTGGATGACCCCTCATCCATGATATTTATTATAATAGAGCCTTATAATACACTCCACATATCCCTCCAATAGGCCAGTGATATACACTTGTTGGGAATAATTGTTTAACCAGCTCTGTACTCATCTAAAGATAGCTTAGTGGAACCAATGGAGGAGGAAGGAGACCGGGTTGATTTTTCATGATACACTCTTGCTAAACCCAAGATGATTTCTGTCAAGCAATTCATTTTCTAAATGCTCACAAATGATCTGTTTAACAATGTTTTAGAGTTTTACCTAAATCTTTTTTTCTCTCCTTTTTAAAAGACATCAACTTTAGTAAAATAAATATTTTACTACTCTATAATTCACTTGTTGATTTAAGCCAATAGAAAATTGCTACATCACTACTTTGTGGATATACCTGAGCACAATGACAACTCTAGAAAATACTGAACTATTTTAATCCTGATCCCTTTAAAAAAAAAAAAACTTCTCACACAGACACAAATTGAATGCATTCCATTCAAGAAGAGTTTTTCATTCAAGTTTCTATCCTTTCCACTTGCCTTCCAAACATCTCCTTGAGTTATTATGGCAAGTATTTATATTGCTCTATTGTTTGACATTTATTAAAAAGTGAAATATCCTTGAACCCTCGGAGGACTGACATCTTGTGAACAGGCTTTATGTGAACTTCCAGCTTAACCTACTGACTGTTTCCTTTTCCAATTCAGTAGGAAGCAAAAAGACAACACACTAAAATAAATATGATCCACTGGTCCCTTGACAATACAAGAACATGGAACTGCCAACATGAGCTGCCAACTCATTGTCAGCCTTTATGACAAAGGATATTATTTCATGGCAAATTGCCCTAACTAGTCATCTTATATGCATCCACAAAAAAAGTCCTGAAGCATAATAGTTGGATTGCCTGAATCAACTATTTAACTTCTGAAAGTAGGCTAAGTATTTCATATTTTTTTAAAAATAAATTAGGCCATTAGTGCTAGCAGAAAAGAGGAAGAAATGAGGGAGAACTCCCTCATATCTGCCAACTCTTGCCACTTACTTGGCAGTCTTGATTGCAGAGGCTTATCCTGACTTAAAACCTCAACTTATGAAGTCAAGGTTGTTGAATACTCCCTACAAATAGTAGGGAGTAAAACAGAACAGTGGCCCCACATGGTTGTAGTTTCATGGCAGGAGCCACAAGACAGCAGGATGGGTAGGGCTGGATGGCCAAGCAGAGCAGTAGGCTGCAATTTCTGAAAAGGGACAAGGGCAGCCAACTAGAGAGATAGATGCAAACACCTATGTACTCAAAAATCACTTGGACAGGATCCCCATTTGGAACTTGGAAATTATGCGAGCAAAAGATTATGGTGAAGAAGAGAAAGACAAAAAAACAAAAGCCCAGAAGCTCTATTATCTATAGGGTGGTACTACTTTGATTCTTCTTTCTTCTTTGGCACAATAGAGAATTTAGGGTATCAAGTCATTGATGTTTTCTCCCTTGGCTTGTGCACGTCGCTGGATGGAGGAGAAGAACTGCAGGCTTCAACTTTTGTCTTTCACCTTTGCAGAAGATCAGGTACTATGCTATGAGTAGTCAATAAGATATTGTATATAGGCATACTCCTCCATTCCATATATATATCTATGTATTTCTTAGGAGAAGGCCTCTTTGTGATTAAGCTGTCAATTTGAGAGCAGAATGGGAATAGCAGATGGGGGGGGATTTGATTTTGAAGCAACAAAAGGCATCATACAATCATGGATTTGGGCAGTTGTAGGTGGCTTTTGGTTGGATCATAACATATTAAGTTATCAAGCTTCAGTCACACTGTTTTTAGAATCTAGAATAACAACGAATGGCAACAATAGTCAGTGACAAGTTCAGAACTTCTGCTTCAGATCCCTTTGTTTTTAAAAAACATAGTTGTTGGTTTGAACTTCAGAAACATGGGTCCCCTATTGCTTTGGCTTCAATGAAAGATGGGCTCTGTCCCTTTAGGTCTTGAGAGCCAGGGGAAAAAGAGGGCAAAAACAAATAACAAAGCATTTTTAGTTTTGTCCCAATGGAACAAAAATGCATTTGAGATATTCAAGTAGAACGTTCTGAATGGGGCTGGTTTATTTTCAGCTAGGAAAGCTTTTCATTTTTTTTTCTAAATGCTTTATTTTTGAACTTCCAAAGTGTGCTTATTTATCTTTCATGCATCAAAGGTGTAGTTTGGACTCCACCAAGGCTTGCTACCTTTATACTTCAGATGAAGATGCTTTGAACTTTCAATTGATCTAGTTTAATGTAGGCAAGAACACAGTAGTGACAAGTTTCAAAAGAAGAGGGGAGGCTGATATCTGAGCTATAGATTTTTAACAATTCACACTAGTTCCAGAGCACTTATACTTCCAAAACCTGCTGCAGAATCTATAGAAGCAGAATGAGAAGTTATTGATGGTTGGTGGAAAATTATCTAACTGCCCCATGGTTCAATAGAAGGGCAGACTACAAACTAAAGTGGCAAATGGGAACAAATACAGTAAGAGGCAGCAACAATAGTTTTGGACTCGGACTTCAATACCCTTGGTTGTTTAAGCACTTTCAACTTGACTTCTGTCTCTGTTATGAATAAAACTGGATCAAATCCAGAAAGTACCGTACTACAGCCATATTTTTGGCCCTTGCCCCATATCCAGTACTTTATCATAAAAACCTGTAGATGCATACTAAAAGTGAAAGAAGAGTCATCTTTCAGTGCAGAATACACAGAGAGAGAAAACAAAAAACAGAGACAGAGACAGCTAATAAAGCAGTGAAGTGTGTGTGATTAGGATGTTTTATCTTGCAAGACAATTAAGAAAAGATTGAGAAGGGTCATCTGAGACAACAGTGAATGGGCCTTCACTAAGCTCTCTTATATCTGAGGTAAAACCTGAATCAGCAGCTTTCACCACTTTTTATTCATTATTTTACTCTTTTTAATGCAGAGATCTATCTCCTTCTTTATTTTGTTATCCAGTCTCACTCACTCATTTATCCAGGTCAGGTTTGAGGTTGTACTTAGATGGCCAAAAAGGCCCCTTTCAATTCTATTATTCTGTGATCATTTAATATAAATAATCTTTTTAGAATGACAAGTAATCTGTGTGGATCCCACTAAATAAGCAAACACCTTCAAAAACATGAAAGAGCTCTAAATAATCACATAACAGAGTGCTCTTCCAGCTTAGCAAAACTGCTAATTTTGCAGATTCAGAAAACATTTAAAAAGAAACAAAAATAGGGGATGAACTAATTCCTGAGCCATTATGCAGAATTAAGCATTATACAGTACCCGTGTTTCATTGTTGACATAATGGAGTTATCCACCCATATATTAATTAAGGGCACCAACAACTCAGCAAATCCAAACTCTGAATAACAGAAAGAAAACTTACAGTCTGCCATGAGAACATGACTGAATATTTAGGAATACTGCATTTTCACAGGAAGCTAAGAATAGTTTTGCAAGTCTGATGTCCCTGTACAAAACAATAATCCTTGAAAAAAAATATAGAAATCTCAACATATTTCAGATTATTTGGGTTGGGATTCCAATTGTTTTTTATTAGAAATATACTTCTGCCTCTCAATCATAGCCCATAAGAAGACTGATTAAAACCTCCAATCTTCTATGGCTATCTTTGGAAGACCCATTACACTACTCTAAGATGAATAACAGAATAACAGAGTAAGAGATGGAAGATACCTTGAAGGTCTTCTAACCCTACAACCTGCTTAAGGAGAAGACCCTAGACCATTTCAGACAAATGTCCATCCAATTTCTTCTTAAAAACGTCTGATGATGAAGCACCCACAACTTCTGAAGGCAAGCTGTTCCACTAATTAATTACTCTGTCAGGAAATTACCTATTTCCGAGGTTGGATCTCTCCTTGATCTTTCCATCTATTGCTTCTTGTACTGTCGTCAGGTGCTTTGGAGAATAGGTACGTTGTGGCAGCCCCTCAAATATTGGAAGACTACTATCATGTCACCCCTAGTTCTTTTCTTCATAAGACTAGACAAACCCAATTCCCGCAACTGTTCTTCATCTGTTTTGGCCTCCAGTCCCCTAATCATTTGTTGCTTTTCTTTGCACTCTTCAGAATCTCAACATCTCATCATTTTTATATCATAGCGAATAGTTTAGGTAGTTTGGGGTTCACCATGTTGTGCTGTGATAAACCTTATCATAGCACAGTAAAGCTATGATAAGGTTTATATATTTATTCAGCTGTCATATATTCAGTGAAACTAGGTTTAAGTTTTAAGTTGTTTTGGAAAGCTAGCCTACCTATCAAACTGCTGATAAAAAGCATTCTAGGCCAAAGATGGTAACCTCTACTACAACTTCTTCACATAGGGTCTTCTAGATGTGTTTGCTCTTGGGGACCATTCCCTAGGTTGTACTGAGGGGTGGGATTCTACAGGTTTGCATCTATTCACTAGAACCGGTTATTAACATTCTAAGCACTTTGGAGAACCGGTTGTTAGAAGAAATTACTGGCCTAATCCTGTAAGGAAGGCAGGAAGGAAACATTCTGGTGTTGCTTACAGAAACTGCCTCTCTGTTAACCCTTATTACATTCTTGGCAGGACTAGACTTCCTGTCTCTGGAACGTCTCTGGATTTTTTTCCCCCTCCTTTGCTGGTACTTTGCTTGTGTGGAGTGACCATTCAAAGTTACAATGGCACTGAAAAAAAGTGACTTATGACCATTTTTCACACTTACAACTGTTGCAGCATCCCCACAGTCACGAGAGGCCAGGTGAGGAAATGTGTGCCTCAATGTGAGTGATATTGAGTTGGCCACACCCAGCCAATAACATGACTACCAAGCCATGTCCACCCAGTCACATGACCACCACCTAAGCCACACCTACCACCTAAGCCACGCCCACAGAACTGGTTGTTAAAAATTTGAATACCACTCTGGCTGTACTGCTGAACAAAACAGATGTTACCACTGAAGCTTCCTTAAAACTATGTTTGTTCTTTCCTCCATTCCTGGAATAAAGCTGTCTCAGAAGCCTGGAATTCATGTAATTTTACTTTGCAACAGATTTTTCTAATCTTGAATCCACTGGAGATGTTGGAACTGCAACATTCTCTGGGGAGCTGTATTTCTAAATAATGTGGAAGGTTGCAAAGCTCAGCCACCCAGAATCACTTGGTGGTGAGATAAACAGCATATAAATTTAATGAATTAATAAATAAAATAAACTTCATTAGGAATATCTACTGTACAGTTTGGTGTAGTGGTTAAGGGCTAGCCTAGAAACCAATAGACTGTGAGTTCTAATCCTACCTTAACATGAAAGCTGGCTGGGCAACTTTGGGCCAGTCACACTCTCAGCCCAACTTACCTCACAGGGTTGTTGTGGAGAAAATAGGAAGAGGAACAGGCTCCTATGATTTATCAACAAACTATGGAGAAACTAACTAGAAGAGGAAGTGACCTGCCCAAATATACTGTACTAGACCATAATATATTTTATTTTATTTTGATTTGCCATGTTGTATAAACCCAGCCTTTCTACTCTAAACTATGGTTTATGACTTAGCATTTTGTACAAATTAAGCTAATTGTGGTTAACTCAATAAATCATCAAAAAGCAAGCAATAATACAGTATGATACGTGAGCCAAGTCAATGAGGACTATATAAATACAACTTTTCACTCTGTTCCTCTTGACTCAAGTCTATCCGCCCATTTAGGCTAGGGCAACATAGGATACCTGTTGGCTGTGGTAAGGAGAACAAGTGAGGCAAAAGACTGACAGAGAAATTGATTTTAAAAAGATGTTTCTCATCCCTCCTCGTAACTGAGGCATTTGTCAAATGGAACAGGCTCCATTTCTTCAGGGGAGGGGGGACTGGAGAGAGAGAGAAAGCCCTAGGCTAAACAATGCAAGGAAATGCCAAAAACCTTTGACAGAGTGCCCAAGCTGCAGAGGACCCAAGCTCCTGCCCTTTTAAAACTTAAAACCTGACAGGCACAGCTCTAGATGGAGGTTTAAGAAAAACTGCACTTGCTGTTAACCTCTCCAAAACAATTTATCCCACTATCTTGTTCTAGCCAAAAGGCTTCTCTGCCCGCCATCAAGAAACAAATAATTAATATTACCCTTAATATTGCATTTGATCTTCCTGGATACAGTATAAAGATCACCTAATTCCTGATCAAAGGGTTTTTTTTTTTTGTCTGTATTAAAAGACTGCCAGGGTAGGAGATATTTCCCTTGTATTTAATCATTCCTGCAATAATGTTACACAGATAAGAACCTCCCGAAACCATTTTGCTCACCTCTACTTCCCGCACTGTGGCTATTAAAAGGTTAGGGGCACTTTTCAAGGAAAAGGTTTCCAATTATTGAAATAGCCTAGAAAGAAGCCATGAAGTCTCTACAGAGACTTCACAGGAATGCCACCTAAGAAGGGTGGATGGTCCTTCTCTATTCTAACCCTCAATAAACTTCTCAAAACACAGCAATGATCATTCTGCATTACGACACTGCTCCAGAGCAACTTTTCACAACCCAACATGTTTTAAAGAGGATTTGACTACATCTCCCAGACAGCATGCTAGCTAGGAATTCTGGGAGATGTAATTACTTCTTTGGACAATGCTCAGTTTCAGAAGACTGCTTTAAAATGGGATTATATTTAATCCAGAGCATTGAGTAAAATGAGCCCTTTCTGAATTACCTAGCTTTTCAAGAGAACATTTCCTAACAGCAAAGGCAAGTTCTGTAGACAAAGTACAGAGAAGAAAAAAATGCAAGGGGTCTTTCATGAATCCCAAAATTCCATGCTTTAAACTCTTCCCCTATAGACTTTCTACATATAACACTTTAAAGGATTCATCTTCTTTCACCTGGACTATTAAATAACTTAAACAGTGGAGAGATTAAGAAAACAGCTGCAAAATTTCAGTACACCTAACTGTCATTGCCACAAAAATAACATAGCATTTTAATTCCACTGCTGGCATAAGAAACCAGACGCGCAGACTGCAGCATCCTCTTTAAACAACAGAGCAGAAAAGTACATCCATCTCTTCCTTCCTGCCTTTGGTGCAGTGAAAACTTAGGGAACTACATTTTATTGGCTCGAGGCTATAGAGATACAGATAGCAGTTTTGGAAACTAACAGACTAGATCTTATTACTTTTTAGACAATGCTAATGTTCTGCTAATAAACAACAAGGCTAAAACCTCTGAGGAATGCTTGGCTCACAAGCCAAAGGAAACAAACCAGCTAGTATTTCTCATCTCCCTCCTTGGCTAAGCCAGCCCTACCTTTGTGAGTGCTCCCCATCTCTGCTGTGTCACTGCTCTGGACTGGGCTGGTGCTGTTTGTACAATGGCGTTTCTTTCTGCAGAGCAACCTCTCCACCAACTTTTAACACCCCCCACGCATTGATTGATGCATACTGCAGTCGCTGCAAACCTTGTAGCCCACAGCTGGAGGGGGTGGAGTGGGGAGTCTAGGATCGTCTCCCATGCTGCCTAGCAGAACCTCAATGATAGAGTTGTCTGCCTCTCCATGACTCACTCTCCCTTCCCCCTCCCGCTCCGTCCCTGAAGGATTTCCCTTTTTCACACAAATCTAGCAGATGGCTTTAGACTAACAGCAGGAATGCTTGTTAGGCATCCAGTGGTATTCATTCAGCCTACCCTATCCCTCTCCCCTTCAAATAACATATCTTAGTCCTCCTTAGCTGTAAACATCAGGCTCATTTCAAAAAAGCCTCCAATGAACAAAACAGCCCTGTGTTTTCCTTCTCCTATATGCAGCATAATGCTGCAAACACAATAAGGGAAAGTGCCTGAATGTTTGCTTTCCAGGCCTCTAAAGAGGCCCCATGCCTCTGTTAATGTTTGGTTTTGTTTGTCACACTCCTATTTATTACTTCAATCTAATGAACAAGCAAGTTTTCAGACCTCCTTAGCACGTGCCACTGCACAGTGTTGGTAAGAACGAAGTGGGAGTAAAAGAGGGAAGGAAGAAAGGCAGTTAACACACGTGGCGAAAACTATTGAGTACAAAAGAAGATCATTTATCTTAAGAAAGGTCATCGTTGTTATTGAAGTGATTAGATGAACTCAGCTAAACTCAGAGGGGCTACAAGTTCCTCTGTGGAAGCTTAATAGAGGATCTGAAATCATCTGCCAAATCATATCACACCCTTCATTAGTATCCTGTATATTGAATTTCCATGCAACAAGTATTTCATAGCAGAGATTGTGTTACTATTAGATACAGTCCCTATTCACAATTCATTACTGCAGAATCCAATAAAACAAATGTCTAAACCAGATGAAACACAGAGCTAAAAAGTGAACTTGGCTCTATTAGCACTATTACATCCAGAAAAAGTCAGCTAGATATTATGATCAAACCATCTCATCATTGGTTTGCTGATTTAATTTTCTTACTAAAGTCTCTAAGTTTAATAAATGGGAACAACTAGCATGGATATTTGTTCACTGGCTCCAAACTTGTTTCTGGCCGCACTTGAGGATCCAACATCTCTAAATCCCTATGTGGTTTGAGACAAGCACATTTTTGGCAACTAGATGTGTGGACAATGATATAATTAATAGGCTTTTGGCTTATTTGGGAGTGAGGAAATGTGTGGGTGCATTATTTCCCTCCAAGTTTTTACACATCAAAAATCATAACTTTCCTTTGTTCCAAAATTTAATAAGAAACTGCAACATTATAATTTGGCAGTTTCTTTCTCAAAATTCAGTAGGTAAACTGTGGAGGCAGGGGGGGAAATGGACATTCACAGAGCATCTACAGCCTGTACTTTTATTTTTGCACAATCAGCCGAGTGAGATCAGTTACAGTATTTTGTGAAGGAGGTAGCATGTCCACTGTGTGACAAAGGAAAAAGAAGATATGATGATGCAAGTTAGTACTAAAAGCTTTTACCTTAAATATATTGGGGAAAATTTGCTATAACTCAGTTTTTCTTAAGCACAGAAATTCATAGGCAAGTGAGAAAAGAAATTGGGAAAGTGAATTATGAAGAAACTGTGGATTTGCTACTTCAGTTTTTACCAACCTGACATACTTCCAGAATTCATAAGCAGCCATGCTAATAGGGAATTGTAAGAGTTTTGATCCCAATACTCGTGAAGGATACAAGTTCAATGAGTTTTAATTAGCTAAATATTTTCAGAAGTCCTGATATCTGGTCATTTACCTGAAGAATTACTACTAGCTCAAACAAAAAAGACTGGCTAATAAAAAACCTTGGCTCCTTTCTGAAAAGCAGATTATTACAAAATATAATAATTAGAAGGAACATTTGAGATCAGTAAATCCAACTCTCTGCCCAGTTCAGGAGCCCACTATTATCACCAGAAGATTATTATGGAGAATCCATTTAAACACCCCTGATGAGGAGAATCTACTACTGCTGACCAGTTTTTACTATCAGAAACTAGGGAAAGAAATTGTTCTTGAGAGAACAATTCCACAACTTGGGAGCAAACTAAATTTCACTCTCTAATATGTCTAATAAACGGGTTTGGGAAGTAACAGTATCTTTAAAAGCACTTCCTGTAAATTGATCTTACTATCCAAATGACTTCCAATTGCAGTGTCTAGATTGCTACTTAGAACTTTAATACTGTAGTTAAACCATCATCTTAAAAATACTGTAAAAGCAGTAAGCACTTGGTAAGTTGGAGACAAACTGCTTTGTTTAACTTAGAGGATTATGTCTTCCAAGCCACTGTAATATATGAAGTGTGGTTTATGTGATAGGACGTTGTGAGTGAATGCAGCCATTATGGCTTTTAAAACAAACCAGGTCTTAGAATATTTGGTGACTGCAAACAATCAAGTTATACAACTAGAGTCACTAAGAGACTTTGTTAGGCAAAACTGTAATGAAATCACTATCTCAATCTATTTACTATTCACAGAAACTAGATATTAAATTCTCACTAGTTCCCCATCCAAACAAAAATATGTTTTGCCAAAAGATGTACTGTTACTTGTTTAATTTAATATAAAAGTTTAAGCCAGAGGAGGGGGAGGGGGGAAGGCTAGATTTGCCTTCTTTTATGCAGTAAGCTACAACTGCAGATATCATACACCATTACCAATCCCAATTTACTGCTACTGTTAGATTCAGTCAATATCACTAAGCCAAAACCTAACAAGCCACACTGTGGCTTATAACAATGTATAAACTATACCAGTAGATAGACAGAAATCTGAAAATGCTCACACAAGAATTATTTTAGACCTTTCACTATCTCACTCTGTTTATGTTTACATGGGCACAATAAAATGACCAGCAAAATCGACATACACAACATGTAACTGACATCTACAGCTAGTCCTTGACTTACAACCAAAATTGGGAATAGAATTTCAGTCATTAAGCAATGCAGCCATTAAGTGTGACTGGACCCAATTTTATGAGCATTTTCAATGCAATCTTAAGTGACTCCCTGTGATCATTAAGTTAATCACATTAAGTAAATCTGGATTCCCCAACTGACTTTGCTTGTCATTGAAAGCTGGCTTGGTCAGTCACAAATTGCAATCATGTGACAAGACACCACAACCATCATAAATATGAGCAGCTGTCAAGCACCTGAATTGCAATCATGTGATCACAGGGATGCTGTAACGGTCGTTACCTTTGAAGATGGGTCATAAATCACTTTTCCTGAAGCCAATGCAACTTTGAAATAATGAAACAATCATAGTTAAATGAACAATCAGTAATTAAGGTCTACCTTTATTCATAGATTTTTTAACAGGGTGAGAAGAAAATATTTAAAACAACCCCGGATAGGACAAATCTCTGTTTCAATTTGCTGTATAGATTGTGTCTTGAGCATCCACAGAAATTTGCACAATATATTAAATTCTATTTTTATCCCCCTTCTGTGCATATTACAAAATCTGTAACTGATATACAAGTAAGGACCATGACATCTATTCCTACTTCTCCTGAAAGCAGAAAATAATTCCCTCTAGATTTTCCTGTTCCTCCTTGGTATTTTGCATCTGGACTGACTATACAATTTCCAAAGATAACAAATAACAGAGTTGGAGGTACCCTGTAGGCCATCTAGTCCAACCTCATGTCCAAGCAGGAGACCCTACATTATTTTTGAAAGGTGGAAGTCCAGTCTCTAATTGAAGCTTCCAGTGGTAAAGCTCCCACAACTTCTGAAGGCAAGCTGTTCCATTGTAGATCCAGATTTCCCACTGATTTCCATATATGAGTTCCTCTGACCTCCAGTCACTGATTTTTTCAGTCCTAACCCAACAGAGCAGACAAAAACAACCTCTTTATGAAGCTTGCTTTGTAATCAGAAATGGCTATGTGCTCTGGCCACAAAAAGAAGCATTCAGTGGGTTGCCAGCAAAGCTCTCATGTTCATTATCACCTTTTTGGCTGGTGTTATGCTAAGCAGAGATACTGTTCATTTATGCTTTCACACATAATGCTAACAGTGGACATTCTATTATGGCTGTACACACTTTGACTTTTTTCAAATTTCCATATGAAAGTGAAAAAATGTTGCTGCTTTGAAAGCCACATTAACTATTGATTGGGTTCCTTACGCAAAGCAGCAGCATCTTTTTTCAGGCTCGCATATTTGTCTGAATTGTATACATTTAATATCAAAGGATTGCAATTTTGCAAGGTCCCAGAGGGGTCCAATTTTGCAAAGTCCAAAAAATCATGTAGGAAGCAGTCAAAACCCTGTCATATATTTCAACCATCAAAAGATATGCTGAGCAAGATATGCAAATAGGGGAATTTGGATCAATGAATATTTTTAAAAAGATAACAACGTGTAACAAATATCTGTAGTCCACTGTTCTTAAAGCATCAAGGAAGCTGAATGGAGGGGAAATGCAGAATCAACTTTTGTTTCCTCAAAAGCATTCTTATGAAAAGGAAGATGATGTGTCTGGTCCATGAATAATTTTCTAATATTCTATGTTATCCCATGGCATGAAAGATAAGAATATTTTGCTCAGCTGAGCAAAGCAATAGTTTGTTGCTATTGCTATATCGCTTTCTATGAAATTGCAGAGATAGTGTTGAGTAAAGGAAGAAGGTCTGCCCAGCAATATTTCAGCAGGACAGGAAGCCATAGTCCAGCCAGAACTTGCCAAAACAGACTGGCTCTAAGACAGGAAAGGAGTAAGATAAGGCCATAAACTCTTTTTTCAAAGTCTCAACTTTTTTTTAAAATGGGGTGACCAAAACTGGATGCAGTATTCCAGATGTGGTCTTACTAAGGATTTATAAAGTGGTCACTAATACTTCACATGATCTTGATTCTGTTTATACAACCAAGGATCATATTAGAGCTGTGGAGATGTAATGGTTAGTATGAAGTACTGTAGGCTACTTCTGCTGACTGCTGGCTGCCAGCAGTTCAATTCTCATCAGCTCAAAGTTGATTCAGCCTTCCATCCCTCTGAGATGTTTCTTCCTGTGACATTCCATTGAAATGAAATTAGACATTTAACAAATTGAATAGAAAAGGGACGGATGCTTTTGAAATTTGGTTAGGAGAAGATTCTTGAGAATACCATGCATAAAAAACAAACAAATTATTATACAGCAAACCAATCCAAGTTCAGTATGGTCTTTGGACTGGAAGTATCCAATTCCAGATCACTTCAATTTGCTGATGCCTAAAACCCAAAAGATTTTCAGCTCTTCCTCAGCAGCCGGTTAAAACTATCCAACCTAAAGGATATTCATTTCCCTTAAACCTCACCTCTGAATAGAGCAGATTAAGTTAAGAGCAGGATTTTACTGAATCTAGTTTTTACTGAATCTCCTTGTGCCTACAAGATTTTCCATCCAAAGACCTACAAGAATTTATTTTTGTAGAATTTTATTTTCTAAGATTTTGTGCCTGTGCTCTTGTTTTAAATGCAACATTTATTGTTGCATATGGAATGCATTAAATAATTTACACGGAATTACATTGTTAAATGTTTACATGTTAAATTATGCATGCTCCTTTTTTTTTTACTCACAGAGCTGTTGTTCTTCCCCCCAGTACTATCTACCCCAACTAAAAAATACAAGTGCAATATTGAAATACAATATTTCCCCCGTTCCTGTTCTTGTTCTTTTTAATATCAGGATTGAGTAATATTTTGATGACCAAGAAATAAATGGTACTGGGGTAGGGTGCATATCAAGAACCACATGAATGCAACAAAAAATGAAATTGGCAGTGACATAAGCCTGAATAAAGCTGGAACTTTTTTTCCTGGGTTTATGGAGAGGAGAAATTGCTGGACTGCTTTATTTTCTAAACTACATTAAGCTCTAATTTGGCACTTACATTTCAGTTTCATTTATTTCCCCCAAATGGCAGAAAACTGCGACACCAGTTTAGTTTGATAATGTTCCAGAGGGTACTTCAAGAGCTTTAAAATAGGAGGAATGGCTGTTATATCAAGCCCCAGGGCTACAAGTTGACTATTTTAACTGGAAATTGAATTTGGGACTTTCCATGTAGAAAAATGCTGTGTCACTGCAGAATATTTTTTAACAAATCTGGTCAATCTGACAAGTTGAAAAGATGAAGAATCCACCATGGCTGATTCATACTTATTAAAATAAGCCAGCATTTTTTAAAATGTGGGCTGCAGTTCCCAGGAAGGTCAAACTCAGTTGATGGAGAAACAGTTCCAGAAACTGTCCTCCACACAAATGCTGAGCAGATTTAATGATTTGACATAGAAGGATGTTGAATCCAAAGAAACCCAACCAGATGGGATTCAAAAAAATTTACTACCTCTGTGGGCACTGCTTGGTGGGCATGGTTTGGTGGACATGGTTTGGTGGGCATGGCAGGGGAAGGTTACTGCAAAATCCCCATTCCCTCTCCATCCCACTAACATGCTTTCCAGCTCTGTTCTCCTGTTCAGGGCAACAAAAGAGGACCCACCTGGGACTCAGGAGGCCGAGAATAGATGGGGGCGGGGCCAGTCAGAGGTGGTATTTCAAACTACTCAAAATTTCTGCTACCGGTTCTCCAGAACTGGTCAGTACCTGCTGAATACCACCTCTGAACCCAACTATTTCATTAGTTTTGCAAATACCCCAGATCTGTCTGTCTTTCTTTCTCTCTCTCCTCTCTCTCTGTATCTATTTATTTAATCTTTTAACACACTTAGTTTGCCTTTCAAAGGAGAAGTAGTCAGTCCTGAAGTTCTGATCATTTGAAGTGGCATTTGCTTTAAGAGGGACTTATGATGAAGGAAGAAGAAAGAGGGAAGGGAAAGGAGATGGCTAAGAAAGAACTCCAAAAGCAATTTGGAGACTGCCAATGTTTTGCAAGCAGAAGAAGTTTAGAGATGCTCATTTAAGGTAGAAAAACACTTTTGTCTTTTTTATTCCTGACTTTGGTGGAACAAGAGCTCCTGCCTTCAAAATTATACCCAAATTTCAGCAATTATGTAAACATTAGCAAGCTCATCCTTCCCATTAAAAGTTGGATTGTTTTGGTTCATCTACTTGCAATGAAGTGGTTTTACTTCATAGAGTAGCTGAAAGGTTCTCTCATGTTTTATTTGATAGATTAAAGTTTTTTTTAAGGAGTAGTAATGTATTTCTTACCCACCATAACGATGAGCCATTGATAATATGGATATTAAATTATCCTTGTAATTTTTCTTCACAAAATTGTTTTAATGCTTGTGAGTTTCTTTAAAAGCATCATGGTACACAAAAAAGCACATATTGTTCATGTCATATCCTTCTATCACAAGGGTGACATCAATTAAAATCTTTATCAAAATATGGATTCTAAAAGCAGTGTAATATTGAAAATAAAGAAAGGCTGAGGAAATCAAACAAGAAAATCAAGATTAAAGCAAAGATGCATACTTTGCTTGCTTGTTTTTAAGTTAGAACAGCATAACTACTGCATAGCCAATGACAAAAGACTGTGGAAGTTATAGTCTTACTTAGGGGTGTCTAACTGGCAGCCTGCAGGCCAGATGCGTCATGCACTGGCCACACCCACCCCAGCTGTCACCTGACAGCAATGGGATGCAGCGACACTCCTGCTCTAAATTATCAGGAAGACACATATCCATGATGCACAAGGAAACATAGTAAAACTGCAGCAATTGTGCAATAAGGTATGCAAAACAACAAGACTGATGTTTGGATTTATGATATGGGAATTCTGGCATTTGTTTTATAAAATATGAACTTTCCATCCACAACTGGTGATACTTTTTTTTTTTAACTTCCTGTACTCTTCAGACAAATTCTTTCTTGCATTCCTTGCTGGCCTACATTCCCTAGTGTTACCTAAATCAGGCTACTTTTTTTGATGTAAGGCAGACTCCATTTTCTATTTTTCTAAAACAAAAAAGCAGAAAGAGAAAAGAAATACATATGCTTCTTAGGGGAGTTCTTTCTGTTAATAAATTACAAAGATGTGCAGAGACGAAGACATAAATCACATCAGACTTATTAATGCAGAAAACTTAAAATGTTTTTTTTAAAAAAAAAACTGGAAAAAAACATGGACATCTTAAAATTTGCATTAATGTAATTACCATATGCAGATAAAGCTGGGACCATCAATTATACTAAACTATCCACTATCCAACAGCTTTCTTCATTACTTTGAAACTTGCCAGTTTTCAAGATTATATATAAAAACAACAAGGAGAAGTGTTGCTCTCAGGAATATTTTGTAGGATCAAAGCAGACAAACCCTGTATTTTATTCTGCTTTTGGGGTAGAAATAAATCAGTATTTCTCTCTGTAATTTCAGGGTGTCCAAAGTTTCTCTGACAGGGACATACAGAAGGCCAATCAAGCTGGAGGGAAGACAAAAAATTGGAAATGAAGAAAAAAATTCAAGGCAATACATAATATAATCACCAGTTGCTCAACAAGGCAATGGGATTAGCACTGGATAACTGATGGGACAATTAAGATCAGCTTGGTCTAGTAGTTAAAGCACAGGCTAGAAAACAGGAGACTATGAGTTCAAGTCCCACCTTAGTTATGAAAGATGGCTTGTTGACTCTCAGTCCAATCTACCTCACAGAGTTGTGAAAATAAGAGAAAGGTATGTGGAATATGTTTACCAGGCTGAGTTATTTGTAAAAATAAAGAGAGGGTATAAACAAGTCAAAGAAGTTTGAAGAAATTTTGTGCTCTGAGGATGTGGAAAAACTGGACAGATAAGAGAACAGAAATATCAAGGTCATTGATGTTCAGTAGATTGGTAGGAATAGGAAGACTGGGCTGGTTTTCTAATAGCTCTAATTATAAACTCAACATCCCAGAGGGACAAAGACCTCAAAGCTGAGTTAGGCACTCCCAATGACTTGGCAATCTACATCACAAACAAGCTGCCTAAGAAGGAATGTACAGTATTCTGTCAAATGCATTTTTTTTCTCGGATTTGATTGCTGTCTGGAATCAAAAGGCTCAGGGGAAATGAATATTTTCCATACCTAAAGCAGCAAAAGGTTATCCATTTTTTTAGTATATTAACCTCTGTCAAACTTGGGAAAATCATTTAAAAAGTTTTCATGGTTAGCTTTGCAAGGGTTGAATGGGTCATGTTCCAGCTTAGCTGGGTGCCTAAAGCATTAGAAATGTAAACATTACACTGAGTAGTAGCAATCCATAAGTCATGTGTCATTCCTAGTTTTTCTTATTCCCAACAATCTCCTAAGCAGTGTTGTCCAATCTGTTGCCCTCTGTATGTAATTTGACTAAGACCTCTAAAATTCCCAAACATTAAATTCTAGGCCTAAATATCTATAAAGCACCCAGACTAGAGGCTATTCTAAGTAATAAATAGTAATTTATAAACTACAATTCCTGGATTTATACAACATACAATGTCACAAATTATGTTGCAGTTTAGTCCAATGAAGAAATCAACCTTAAGTGTTTTCAACCCTTAAAGTTTGTAGCCACATATTCCAATGAATTATTTATTAATTCTCCTTTAAAAAATTCACTCCAACTTCAAAGACCATTGAAGATCTCAACCATTCAGATAGTGTGCTTACTGATTTACTAATTCCCAGATGCTCTTACTTACTGCATATTTTATTCATGCTGTCTTCTAAATATTCACCAGAGTCCTGGATAACTAGCTTTACCTATTTGTTATTTGATTGCCCAGCTAGGAACAGTGGAATTGTATTCATCTGATAGTTGCTTGGACTATTAGTATTGGTTTCATTATCCAAAGCATCACCTAGCAACTGAATGGCAGATTTGCACTGGGCTCCATAACAAACACCATTTTTAAACTAACCTACCCCAACTTCTTCCAGACTTGTTGGCGTTCCAGTTGCCAGATGTTCCAGCCAACATACTGGGAATTCTGACAGTTATAGTCTCAACATATCTGAAGGATCATGGGGGAAATTACTGATAACTATAGCTCTAAGGCAGAACTCCACCATTTGGTTCTCTAGCATCAGGTACTCTGGCTTTTAGCAAATGATTCTGCCTAAGTTTCCCATCTGGAAAGGGAGATAATAGAGCTGCTAGGAGGGAAAACATAGCTGGCAAAGAAATTGCAAATTCACATAAAAATTGTTCCATAAAAAATGAGAATTTAGCACTACTTATCATTCTAAACCACACACATCATGTGCTTCCAAAAGGCCCCCAGAATTGCTTTGTACAGAGACAATATATTTGCCTTAGTAAAATCTCCTAGTAAACAATATCTATGTGCTATCCACAGCAGGCTGGCAAAACCATATGCCATATCAAGCTGAGCTGCAAATGAAGTATTTGCTTGGGTGTCATTAAAGTAAGATAGGCATGGTCCAGCATGATATTTGAAGTTCAGCTCTTATTAGTTGCCACATATTTGAATATATGTGTGTCAGGTAATCACACTGACATTGGTCTGCTGTAGCAAACCTTTCAAGTATTCCATGCATTATTTCACACTGAATTGAACTGGCTTCTCTCCAAGGGGATTCTGAAATCTCTGAGCAAGGGTATCTGAATTATCTCTGCTGAACCTCAACATGTTCTGAAATACTTGTGACAATGAAACCACCCCAATTTTGCTGTTGAATGGTTTTCTTAAATTAGAGCTGCTACCAATGAAGAGCCAATGAAGGTGGAAAGAATTGGGTTCAAAATTAAGCATCTTAAGAACTAACCTTGACAAAAATGTTATTTATATCTCTCTTCTTGTTCCCTAGATATGTCAAAATGGTTGCTCAATAGTTTTATTGTGCCCTTAAACCTTTATAGGCTCTGCTATAGTCCATCATTTAGACTCCATGTAACAATTAGCCATTGCTTTTCAAGCTTTGTAACAAAGATAGAAGCTTCATTGTGGCCTACAACAGGGCTGTCAAACTTGCAGCCCACGGGCCAGATGTGTCACATGCTGGCCACGCCTACGCCCAGTTTAGCAAAGGGGGAAAAAGTCCCAATACATCATGTAACGATGCCATGATGACATGAGTTTGACACTCCCGGCCTACAGCATATCTCAATATCAAAATCCTACACAGGAATCTTGGCTAAAATAGAATTAGTTTACATTCAAAGTTCTGCCTGAAACACTCTAAATCAAAGCCCAGCAACAGGATGCTTCAACCAACCAACCTAAGGCTGCCTAGTACATCATTGCCAGACTTGAATAGATAGCATAAGAATCACTTTAACAGGAGGTGCCTAAAAATGTCAAACTCCTGAACTTGCTGTTCTATTGGGGGAGTTTTTTGACTTGGTAAAATATACTATTATTTCAGAGTTTTGTAACAGCAAGTTACAAAAAAAGTTTTATATTTCTATGAATCAAAATAAGGAATCTTTTTGCACTTACACTGTATTCATGTGGTTGTCAAAGTCCTTAAAAATTCATAGGAGGTGGCCAGGATGGTATCTGTAGTCTGGCAAGAGGAACACTTCATACTGTATATGCATTGTAAAAAGCTGACTTTTTGTCAGTAGGATGCATTACTTGAGATTCTAAAATAGTGGTTACAATGCCTTTGTCCTTGGTGGGTTTAAATTAAACAGGTTTTAAATGTTTTAAGTAATTAAATAGGAAAAATTTTTAATGTTTATTATGAGACTGCATGTAGTCCTCCACTTATGATCACAATTGGGACCAGAATTTGCACTATTAAACAAGGCCGTTATTAAGAGTCACAGCCAATTTTATGCTCTTTTTTCACGTGGTTCCTAAGTGAATCATCACTGCAGTTAAGTGATTCACATGTTTAGCAAACCCAGCTGCTCTCATTGATTTTGCTGATCAGAAGCCAGCCAGGAAGATCACAAATGGCTATCATATGACCCCAGGATACTCCAACTATTTCAAGTACATTCCAGTTGTCATGTGCCCAAATTTTGACATTTGACTATGGCAGGGGTGTCAAACTCACAATGTCATGTTGCCATCACGTGACATATCACGGCTAATTTTTCCCCTTCACTAAAATGGGGGGTGGACATGGCCAGCACGTGACATATCTGGTAGGCGTGATTTTGACATCCCTGAACTATGAAGATGCTGCAACGATTATGATGATCAGCTGAAAGTCATTTTTTTCAGAGTCATTATAACTTCAAAAGATCACTACACAAATGGTTGTAACTTGAGGATTCCTGTATCCTGTACTGTATCTCAGGGATATCAAACTCGCAGCCCGCAGGTCAGATGCATCCCATGCTGGCCACACCCACGCCCAGTTTAGCGAAGGGGAAAAATGCCATAATATATCGTGTGAAGACTCCATGACAATGTAAGTTTGACACCCCTGTAGTATCTTCATGAATGGAACTACATTGTTGAAGAATTCTGCCCGAGTCATTATATTATTGTTGTTGCTATTATTATTGTTATGTCCTTAAGACTAACCAAGGTTTCCAACCAGGTCCGTTCCTACTGCGGGGGCGTTTGCAGCTCCCATTGGCTGGCTCCCTTCGACAGCCGGCTATAAAAGCCGGCTGCAAGGCTGAGCCAGCTGCTGTTCGCTGAGCATGTCTGCCTGTTAGCCTGCAGACGCGACAGCCCTTTATTCTGTTGAATAAAGCCATTCCGTGTTAATGCTCTGGTCTAGCCTCTCATTATTCGATCTATAACACTGGCGACGAGGGTGGGATCGGCTAACCAGAAGCATTCAATTGAGCTGAAAGTCACGATCGGCAACTGAACCGCAGCCGCGTAGCAGAGAGCTCGGTCAGTTCGCTTGTTGATTAAGTGAAAGTGAAGCGTCTGTAGCCCGCTACAAAGCTACAGAGAGCGAAAAAGTCAGGCGCTGAAAGCTACAGCCGCCCCGCTCAGAAAAGAGCGCGAAATTTGAATCTCTGTCAGTTGCATCTGCCAACGCTCTCCGGGAGCGCGAGATTCAAATTGCTGATAGTCACGGCATTACAGCAATAGCCTCTAACGCTCACAAGAGCATTAATTCAAGAGCTGAAGTCATTGAGCTAGATGAGACGCTGTAGCCACAGCCGTCTACGCTCACGATAGCGCATATTGGGCCACGTATACCCAGAGAGAGAGATCAGTCTACCCAAGACTGAGGCGCCATTATGAACACTAACCCAGCATTCCCGCCTTTTAAGCCGAACGAAGAGAAGTGGGACTCTTACAGAAGCCGCTTCAATCACTATATTGATGCCATCGGTCTGGCTGATGCAGCGGAACACCGGATAAAATCATATTTCCTCAGCTACTGCAGGGCTGCAGTCTTCGATACCGCAACAGCCCTTTTTGCACCTCGAGAAATCAAGAGCGTTCCATGGGCAGAGCTGCTGGAAACACTTTCTAATCATTACTCCCCTAAGCCATCTCAGATCGCGAGGCGCTTCGCTTTTCGAATGAGGAAACAAGCTGAGGGGGAGTCCATCAATCAATACATGGCCGCCCTGAGGACAGCAGCTCTCCACTGTGAGTTCAAAAATTACTTAGATGACATGTTGCTTGACCAACTCGTCTGCGGGGTCAAGGATTTGAGACTCCAGAGGCGTTTGCTGGCCAGAAAAGACCTCAACCTCTCCCAAGCCGGTGAGAAAGCCTTAGCAGCAGAGCTAGCATTCCAGTCAGCCGCTGAGATCCAGGGCACCATACCCAAACCCAGTGCTACCACCGTTCACTCCGAGGAGGTGGTGAGTGAGGACGACCCTACCGAACACTCGGATGTTCATCGTCTCAAGCCATCGAGGCAGCCACAGGTAGGGGCAAGGCAGGATAACAGCAACGCACCCAAGCACATTCTTTTGTGCCTATCCTGCGGAGGTTCCCATTCACAGGCAACTTGCAGGTTCAGAAGCACTACCTGCAACAACTGCCACAAGAAAGGCCATATCGCCAGGGCCTGTCAAGCAACACACAGCACTCCACAAAGGTCATCTTTTTATTCTCCTCCTAGGTCCCAAAGGCAAGTAGAAAGCTGTTACACTTGCTATCACGCTAACCACACTTTTCATACCACTAATAAAATCACACTTTCTATCCATTTAGAAGGTAAACCTTGCCGCATGGAAGTGGACACGGGGTCAGCGCTCTCAATCATCTCGTGGGGCACGCTCAAGAAAATCCAACCCAGCCTATCAAAGAACCAACTTCAAAAGTGCCATCTCACCTTGAGGGATTACCAAGGGAAGAACATCCCAGTACTCGGAAAAGGCAAGTTTCTCGTTAAATTCAAAACCTTCAAAGGGCATTTGCCTTTAGTGGTTGTTGACGGTACCCTCCCTAGTCTTTTGGGGTTGGATTGGTTCCCCTATCCCGGCCTTAGTATAATGGGTGTCCATGCTGTCTCAGCTTCTGATATCGACTCCATATTTTCTGACTACTCTGATGTATTTAGCAGTGAATTAGGCTGTTACAATGGCACACCCATTTCCTTCTCTGTAGACCCCCAAGCAGTTCCCGTCCGTTTAAAGCCACGTAGAGTACCCTTTGCTATACGCCCTAAGCTGGACGCGGAGCTAGACAAATTACTCAAGCAAGGGGTAATTGAACCCATGGATTTTGCTAAATGGGAGACCCCTATTGTCACGCCTCTCAAAAAAGATGGCAGTCTAAGAATTTGTTCAGACTATAAGACCACAATTAACCGCTACCTACAGGTTAGCGCTTACCCAGTTCCGGTCATTCAGCACCTACTTCACACATTCGAACCTGGCACCATTTTCGCCAAATTGGATATGTCACAAGCATATCAGCAGTTCCCTGTTGACAGTCAAACAGCCGATCTACAAACTATCGTGACTCACAGGGGGGCATTCAGGTGCAAGCGTCTCCAATTTGGCGTTAGTGTCGCCCCAGGTATCTTCCAGTCACTAATGGAACGAATTCTCCAGGGCCTCCCTGGCGTGGTACCGTATTTCGATGACATATTGGTCTCAGCCAGGGACAGACCCCAACTATTCCAAAGAGTCAGAGCGGTATTAGACAGGTTCAGGCAGCATGGCCTCAAACTAAAAAGGGAGAAGTGTGCCATCGCCACTAAGCAGGTGGACTTTCTGGGGTATAGAATAGACGCCTCTGGCATCCACCCACTGGAATCGAAAGTCAAAGCTATACACGAGGCTCCCACTCCGTCTACAAAATCAGAGCTACAAGCCTTCTTGGGTTTATTAAATTTCTACGCGTCATTCCTACCCCACAAAGCCACAGTAGCTGAACCCTTGCACAGACTTCTAGACAACAAGGCACCATTGCACTGGGGACCGAAAGAAGATTATGCTTTCAAAGCTGTCAAATCTCTGCTTACCTCAGACGCAGTATTAATACAATTTGACTAACGCCTCCCTTTAGTCTTGGCAGCAGATGCATCCCCTTTTGGGATTGGAGCTGTCTTAAGCCACAGACTGCCCAACGGCTCCGAGGCACCAATCGCTTTCTTTTCCAGAACCTTTTCATCTACAGAGCGTAATTACAGTCAAATTGATAAGGAGGCCCTAGCCGCAGTTGCTGCGGTAAAAAAATTTCACGAATTCCTTTTTGGCCACAATTTCGAACTCGTCACAGATCATAAACCACTTCTGGGACTTTTGTCCGGGGACAAACAAACCCCCCAAGTACTATCACCCAGGATGATGAGATGGACTTTGTTCCTGGCGGCATACTCCTACAAACTCGTCCACCACCTGGGAAAAAATCTTAGCCATGCCGACGCCCTCAGCCACTGCCCTCTGCCTGCACCCGTTGAGGACCCCGCCCCGGTCCATGCCATTTTTGACGTTAGCGAACCCAACCTACCTGTCACCGCTAGCGACATCGCCTCTCACTCCAGGAAGGACAGAACAATCGCCCAGGTCCTGGACTGGGTAAGGAGGGGGTGGCCGGTCACTAACTTTGCAACCGAATTCACTCCTTTTAAGACTCGCCAACAGGAGCTTTCTAGTTTACAGGGTTGCCTGCTGTGGGGTACCAGAGTCGTCATCCCAACCATGCTGCGAACGGCCGTCCTAAAAGCATTGCACGAGGGCCACCCGGGCATCGTCCGGATGAAAGCGTTGGCTCGTAGCTACGTCTGGTGGCCCGGCATGGACGACGAGATCGTCAAGTGGGTAAGCTCTTGTCGCCCCTGCCAGGAATCCAGACCATCACCGCCAATCACCACACCCACTAAGTGGGAAAGCGCCAACGCACCTTGGTCATGGCTGCATATTGACTTGGCCGGACCAATGCACGGCAAGACTTTCTTGGTGGTCGTGGATTCGTATTCGAAATGGATTGAGGTGACCCTCCTACCCACGACCACCACCCAGGCGGTTGTCAAAGCCCTGACCCGTCTATTCGTGACACACGGCCTACCAGATACCCTGGTGTCGGACAATGGACCACAATTTGCGTCGGCAGAATTCAGCAGGTACGTCACCAACCTGGGTATCAGGCACATCCTCACGGCTCCTTTTCACCCTGCCAGCAACGGGTTGGCGGAGAGAGCCGTTAGGTCAACGAAAGAGGCGTTAGCCAGGTTCAACCAGGAAGACTGGCATTCGAGACTCTCCCGTTTCCTTCTAAGCCAACACACGACCCCCTGTATGGTCACAAACAAATCACCAGTAGAACTCCTAATGGGTAGACGCCTCAGAACTGTGTTAGACAGGCTACACCCCCACTACTGCCCTGATGCTCCCCTAGGTTCTGACAGTTTGGTCAGGGATTTTGTTTTGCAGGACCCAGTGTTCACTAGGAACTACGCCGGAGATCCATTGTGGGTACCAGGGAAGATCATCGCCGTCACCGGTCTGAGATCTTATCGGGTCCAATTGGAGGACGGACGCGTTTGGCGCAGACACCTGGACCAGATAAGGCGGCGTCGGAGCATTCTCACCAACGTAGATTCAGGGACTCCGGTGAATCTCCAACCACCGTCCCAGAACCCAAGCGGCGATCTTCAGAGAAACCTGTCACCACCACCCGAACTGAGGGAGCGAGCAACAGACCGAGTCTGCCCACCAGACTTCCCTTCACCGCCGACCAACAAAGCCTCCGGGTTGGGGGACAGAGACTTTGAGGCGATCCAACCCGGTGGCAGCGACCTTGCACTGGAGCCCATCCGGTTTCCAGAACCTGACTGCCCTACAATCCCAGCCAGTCCAGGTTCCCCGAACTCTGTGCCACACTGTGACTCACCGGGGCCCCGTCGCTCTGGGCGCCAACACAAACCACCAGCGTATCTGAAAGACTATACATGTTCGCATCTGGGGGGAAGGGGTGTTATGTCCTTAAGACTAACCAAGGTTTCCAACCAGGTCCGTTCCTACTGCGGGGGCGTTTGCAGCTCCCATTGGCTGGCTCCCAAAGCCGGCTGCAAGGCTGAGCCAGCTGCTGTTCACTGAGCATGTCTGCCTGTTAGCCTGCAGACGCGACAGCCCTTTATTCTGTTGAATAAAGCCATTCCGTGTTAATGCTCTGGTCTAGCCTCTCATTATTCGATCTATAACAATTATCACCAATGCTGCTATTCCATAAGTTCCGTTCTTCAAAATTCAAAACCCTAAGTAGCTTATCTAGGCAGCTTGAAGCAAAAAGTTCTCTCTTTAGTTCAAGGCAACTTTTGAATCAAAATGACTGAAAACCCTTGACAAACATGCTGTACTAATGCAAACTAGGGAACAAATGAATCTGTGCACATGGACCTCTGCTGACAGCAATCATAATTGAAAACATCTGTCTTCTCCAAAAGGCAGGAAAAAATATGGCCCAGGTTGTGTGTGTGTGTGTGTGTGTGCGCGCATACACACCCACATATGCAAGTCACTAAAAATTGATATCTGAAGGAAAGAGTCTAGCAATTGTTCCAGACACGGAAATGCTAGAAACTGTCTCTTCCTCCCTTCTCCCCTTTGATCTTTCCTTCCGGATTAATGTTTCTAGCCACACAGATGGCTCAGAACATTTCCCAGGTGTGCAACAGGTTTAGCAGAAATCCCAATTCTTCTATCAAGCCAATGATATGCCTGCTCTTGATCCTTCTTTCTGATACTATGTCAATATATACTGGAAATACAAAAAGATAGACTGAGTATCATAAAAACCAATAGAAGATAAAATTCTCAGAGTTATGTGTAGTCCATTACAGAGGATATTAAGTATGAGAGGCTTAATCCTGGGTAAATCCTGGGTAAATTTATTTTCCTCTCTCCCTTTCATCTAGTTTCTACTTCCCCATATCCCTCTTGTTTTGAAACTGAGCAGCATGTAAAAATGAATGTGAAATAGGAAGAAAAAATAATTGCTGTAGTCAGGGTAAATCTGGACCATCTCTATTCCCAACATTATATAGATATAGATTATATTTTAAAAAGACAAAATCACCCTTAAAAAGGTTAGAGATTTGTGCCTTGGATTACTAATATGCTATATTCCACAACTACTGAAGAAGAAGAGATTCAGCAACATTAAAGGAAAGCAATATAGCATCTTTGAAAGAATACCAAGTAGAGGCTAAAATGAAACACACAAAGAGAGGCAGACAAAGTTCACTTCCATTGAGTTGAATAGCTTATTTTTGAAAGCCTGTATCCTCCATTATTCTCCAAGCTATTGAAAATTAACTGCTCTGGCTTTGCAGAGTTGCTTTATAACATGCTCAGAATCACTCTGTTATATGTGAACAAAGTTTTGGATACATGTCTTTGAAGTTGCAATGTCCACTTACAACTTCAATGAGGCCATCATGAAATTACAGGAATATACTATATGTTTAATTCAGCCCTCCTTCTCTCCTTACTTCTGCCTCTCATACATACCCTCTAAGAAGTGCCAAACTGCAGCTTTCTACCTAGTACAGATTAAGTAACTGCAATGGAATTGCTTGGAAAATTTTCCAAGGATCTTTTAACTCAGCAAATGTTACCAGTGTGTTCTGTTCTATTTTCTTACAAGCTTCTGAGCATTTCTGAAGTCTAAATTGGCCTTTTTTTTTTTTTACATAGTTCAAATTTGTATGCGGCCCAAGAGTAAAGAAACTGGGAACCATATTTCTGCTGACTCTTTTATAATGGAATTATAACTGCCTAGTATTTCAAGAACATTTAGTCAAATCAGTTCTGTTTCCACTATTCTTTATAATTTATATTCTCTCTTTACAGTTGGAAAAAATGTAATTGAGAAGAAAAACCACAATTTTATATCTAATACTGGTATAAATTGAGCCTGTCAAATGGTCGCACTGTGTAAAAGTTTAGACTTATTCACCCCTTGTTATTTTAGTTTAACTGTTATTAAAGTTAAACCAATTTCAGCAGAGATAGTGGGTCAATCATTAGTAACTGGTTTAAACATGCTTAGGATAAACTTATGTCCATCAATGATAAAAAAAATTAATTAAAAAACAAAAGATGGAGCACTATCAGTTTTCTATGTTTCTAAATTAACTGTTTTTAATTGGTTTTAGCAGTTGAATGTTCTGGTTGTTAGTTGTGTTTTAATTGTGTACACTACCCAGAGTCATATGAAAGTAAGATGGACAGCCATTTAAAATCAATTTAAAAACAATTCCTTAGAGCAAAATATGTTTCCTTAAAAAGAACACTCTCACTCATTCACTCACTCTCTCCCCCTCCCTCCCACTCTGTGTGTGTGTGTGTATGTATGTAACACTCACATACCAGTTTAAGCCTTACAAATCTTATTAAATGTCTTCAAACTGATCATCCTAGTAATAATTCCTCATCACTAGCCTTTCTCAATCTATAATTGTTGTAAGCCATCTTGAGTGTTCATGCAAACAGAAAAGTGAATGCGAGTCTAATAATATAAATAAATGTTAGATTTTTATTTAATTTATTTTGACATTATATTATTATATTATTTATTTTACTTATTTAGAAATTCTTACAATCTCTAAATATTTGGTGGGATCAGTTTAGATAACATCGCTTCAAGCTTTCTGTTGATTACCGAAACAGCTATAAAGATAGGTAAAATACTTTATAATGTAACACTCATTGAAATGAGTCAGAAATGGATTTGACTTATTAATGGCTTCAGGAATTGTTCCAGAGTTTCAACAATAAACTAAGCTAAGATTTTATTTTGTGTTTTACTGATTAAACTACATTTGGCTGAATTCACACATTTGAAATACAGACTATTCCAAATCTCAAAGAAGCAAACCACATGGCTTAGCTCATTTTTTGAATGTAGTGTCTGAGACGCCTGGGATCAGAATATTCATGTGAACACTTCACACATACTTTCTTCTCATTTTATTTTTTTCATTGTTTATTGTCCACAGATGTTAGTAGTCTATAATTGGGAGTGGGATTTAATTTAATTTCACCGGATCTTATTGGTTTATTGTCTAGAATGAAATTTATTGGGCAATCTAATAATTTCTGACAGTAAGTAATATTTTGATGGAGTCTAATAAAATTGTCCCTACTGCTCTTTTTTAAAAAAAATAGGTTGCCTATTACATTTGCAGGGAAAAAACTATGATGTTCTTTTATTCTAAGAATAAAGCCTAAAATCTATTTTGCATTTAGCTCGGAAACAAAGGAATGCATAATGCATTTTTTTTCAAATGTAGAAACAGCTACAGGAAGAGGAATTATAATTATTAGGATTACAAGAGACAGGGATACAGTATAGTAATCGCTATCTCAGCTAAAAAAAAACTTTCTCTGAATCAGCTTTTTGGCAGCCTCTCTCATTCTCCAATGCAACAGCAGCTTCAGAGAGCTCATCTTCATTAGGGAGAAAAGAGTTCAACATATGCATTATCCATGCTATTTCATTTTTTTAATGTGTATATTAAATAGATGAGCACATTTGAGGTCACATCCAGTTCAGCATTTGCAAAACTGCATTTCTTATTAAAGAAAAAACAGCTATGCTGATCCATTAAATCCAGAATCCACTGCTGGGAAATAATCTTTATAAAGATCTACTATCTGTTACAGAGTTGTAACAGATTAAGATGATCTATAAATCTCATAAAAGACCGAACTAACTGAATTGGCACAAAAATCATGCAAGATTTTGGGTTTACCATCCAAGCAGGTAATTTAAAAAATATAGCAAATGTGGGGAAGAGTGCTCAGAGTTCAAATGTTCAGAATTAGGACATGCAATATAGGCCTTGAGGTTCATAATTTAGTCTTGATCTGAATTATGCAGATTTCTATGAGGGTGGAGTTGACTAGATGTTGCTTTCAAATTGCACTTAGCATAGTAAGACCAAGTTGCATTAACTAACCTCTATATTTCAAACAATGTGACATTGGCTGTAATTATCTCTTGCCTTGGATGAAATATGCATATTTTCAGCTAAGCAAGCTTCAGAAGGGCAATGTGACAGGCTTTTTAAATTGTATCTGTTTTTTTCAATCCCATTTTACAATTTACTGTATAGTATATTCTGTTTTATTGGTCTCTATCCTTTACTTGACCCTTAGGATAAAGTCCCCTCTTGTCTGTTTTCTTTCTTTAAATTACTCTGACTGTGTGTGATTGATTGATGTGGGGAACAGATATTGATGTTTTGCAACACTATCCAAATAAGCTCCAAAAACAGTTTAAAACTTATTACTGCAGCTCTCCTCCTCCTCCTCAACACTGTAGTGCTTTGAATTGATATAGAGAACATTGCAATGAGGCTGTATGGCTGATATTTGCTGTGAGAAGTACTACAATTCAGAAATGCCCATGTTTCAATTATCAGTGGTTTGGGATCCTGTACATTCTACAGCAAAATAGCTCTCCCACAGGAGCAAGTCAGAGAGCAATCCCCTAAGTGGTGATTCAGAATCAATTTGATAGCATATTGAGGTCTTGCAGGTGGTTTAGAAAGATCTAAAAAATAAGATCTTACCTCCTGTTTATTTGGGAATCACAGTGAGTAGAAAAAAGCACCGATCTATGTACCTCAGCTTATGCCATATCTAGAACAAAGTAAAGTTTCAGTACAAGTAGTAGAAGATCTGAAATCTGGAAAGAGACATAGCAATATAATCCATTTGGTTAAGTGCCAAAAACAACTAAGATTAACATAGACAAATTGGAGAGTTGGGTGGCTGAACTTATTACACAAACTTAAGATTTCAGAAGACTACTGGACATTAACACTGTTGTGATGACCTGGAGTTTAACACAAATGTAACAAAATCAAAAACATAAATAAATGTCCTTTAATGCCTCCAACTTGGCCTCACTGTTCAACAATTCTCAGTTGGAGATAAAACGTACTCAAAAATAGTCTTCAAAAGAAAGCAATACAGTCCGAACTTACTGAGCAGATAGAGGTGAAATAAAAAAACAAACTACAATGACAAAATTTCCACAAGGGACCAGGATAAGTAATTACCAAATTCAAGGCACAGTCTGTTGGAAGGACACCAACCAAGATAACTTCAATCCAAAATAAAACACACTTTGCTTCTGGCAATGCTGTGTTGTAATCATCTCTCTTATATACTGTACTAGTCTCCCCAGCTGCAACCAATGAGAAGGATCATGGCTGCTTCCTCTCTCATAAGCCGTTTCCTTCTCCATTCCTCCCTGCATGCCCTAGGATGCAGAGGGGATGGGCCTGGTTCTTCCTCTGACTGCCCAGCTGGCCTCTGCCCTTCCCCAGCCTCCTCCACCACCTCCGGAGCTACACCTCCACTCCCTGTCGGCTGTTCCTCCTCTCCCTCAGAGTCCGACTCTACCAAGGGCATGACAACTGTCCATTACATCTTATAGAATAATGAAAGAAACAGAAATAAATAGGCTCCTTGTCTGGACATTTTATAATTTAAATGGGATACAATAGAAAAGAGAGAGAGAGAGAAAACATAAGACTATCACAAAGACAGTAGCTGAATTTACAAAGACTTCAGTTGTGAGCTCTGCACATTTCCACTGACTTTCTTTGGGAATCTCATCTCTTTCTCATAAAATTTCAATTCCCAGAATGCTTTACAAAGAGGACCCAAGTGATGCACCTGTAATGCAGGGGTGGGCTTCAAAAATGTTAGCAACCGGTTCTCTGCCCAGTTGCTGGGTGGGTGTGGCCATGGTGGGTGTGGGCTAGTCAGCCTCCTGCACCACAGGGGGGAGCATTTTCACCCTCTCCACACTCAGGAGGCTTTCCTCAAGTCTCCAGGAGGATGAAAATGGCCTCCCCAGGCACTGAAGGCCCTCTGGGCCTGTTTTTCACCCTCCCCGAGCCTCCACACAGGCCCTGTACTTACCTGGGATCCAAAATGGGCCACATGGGGACTCCTGGGAGGGGTGGGGCAAGGCAGGGCCACCCAGGGGTGAGATTTGCTGGTTCGCTGAACTGGCCATAAATTTAGCTACTGGTTAGGTACAGGTTTGCCCAAACTGGAGAGAACCGCTAGCAGCCCACCCCTGCTGTAATGTTAATAAGCCTCTGATAGATCAGTTCTGCAGTAAGAATGATTTCCATCAACCTTACTTACCAAGAACTGACTGAAAGCAAAAAACTTGCTCTATTTTTTATAAGACTCCAGACTTCATTTTATGCACTACTTAATAAAGTATTTCCCTACTCCCTCTCTCTTTTAATTCAAATATTATAGTATATCCAATAAAACAACATCTTTTAGTGGACTGAAACTTTTAATAAAGTCAAACAACTTAGAAGCAGAATTATGTAAAATCATAATTCATGTTGGAAGTATTCAACATCCCTCCAAAGTAAGACATCCAAGCTATATATGTGATAAATGAGCCAGCTGTCTCTCCAATGAGCCACACCTAAAAAGTTGAATCAAATATTTTCAAGATTATAAATAGAATTTGCTGACAATGCTTAACAGACTCATATACATACAGATCCAGCCATGCATAATAGTAGTGTATAGAATATGTTTATAGATCTGTTGTGTTCGGAAACATCGCCTGTAGGAAGGCATCTTTGGAATCACTCTGCATTAACAATTAAGACAAATGCCAGAGTTCACTGATTTTCACACCTTACATTCCATTGTTTTTAAGGAAGTTTTTTTTTCCTATTTTCCTTTTAACTTAGCACTTAGAAGGAAAGCAAGAAAGTGGAACAACAGCCTTCTGTTCAAAAGAATCCTTTTAGATTCTAGTGTATATTATTTTTTATATGCATCTTCTTTGATTTTAAAGATAAAAATTACTGCCGCTATTTTGTTCTTTACTTGTCAACTGAGCACTTCCCCTGTTCAGGTGATGGAACTATATGACAACAAACAAAGAACACCTGAACAGGGGGAGTGTTCAGCTGACAAGAACAAAATAGCTGCAGTCATTTTTATCTTTAATATCACAGAAGATGCATCTAAGGGTCAATTACTGTCCTCAAAGTTGAGTCAGTCCTCTCCAATTTTATATGACCCATGGAAGGCCAAAATAGATATACATCTTAACAAAGCTAGAGAGGTATTTGGAAGTGACTTTAGAATATCTGGAATCAAATATACAAACTGACTCCAAGTATTTTAATATCACAGAAATTTTTCCTTCTCTTTCATAGATTTATAATATGTATTATGACACCATGTAGACCTAGGGCCCGGGATTAGACATCATTTTTTAAACTGAATTTGCATTTATGTTTCACCTTTTTTATTCATTAGCAAATTTATATGGTTGCTCATCTCACTAAACGTAATTCTGGCAATGTACAGCTAACAACTAAGACAATGTAACATAAATAAAAAGCAAACTGTGGGAGAATAACAAGCATCTAAGGCAAGGAATAGTCAACCTTTTATACCTAACGCCCATTTTTGTACCTCTGTTAGTAGTAAAATTTTCTAACCACTCACTGGTTCCATAGTAATGGTGATTTATAAAGTAAGGGACAAAACCCCTACCTCCCACCATGAAAGCTGGAACGCCCACTAGTGGGCAGTAGGGACCAGGTTGACTACTACTGATCTAAGCCAATACAAACATTTCACACAGGAGCTCAGGCATATGTGGGATTCCATATTTTATCCCAATAACAACACTGGAAAATAAATTGGATTGAGAGAAAGTCACCTTCTTAACATTATCATTAAGACATCAATCTGGATCTTTCGGGTCCTATTTTAATAATATATCCTTTTCAGAAAACTGAATTATCCTTTCATGAACAAGAAGTCTTAATTAAATGGTTTGTGTGTAATTCATAAACCATGATTAACTAACTACAATGGCTGATGTACATATTACACTAAGTCATAATAGTTTGTTTTTATCCTAACATGAAAAAATGATATAACTCTAGAGTTCAAATACTGTACGAAATCATGGTTTTCTTATAAGAATGGTTTTGTTGTGGTTCGCCGCCAGCCTGTGCAGACGGCAGCGGAATCGGACAGTGAGGAAGAATGGGGACCAGTCTGGGAGTCTGGAGAGGACTCGGATGAGGGTCCTGTGTCCAATGCAGAGATGGGGCCAGGACCATCTGTGAGTGGGGTGTTGACTCCGAAGCCTCCGGAGTCTGGCAGCAGCGAGGCTGACAAACAAGGGGACCCTGTTCCCAGTGTGCGCAGAGCTACTAGAAGGCAAGAGCAGCTGAGACGAAAGGGGTGACTCAGGAGTAAGGCTTGGAGGTGACTGCCCCTCCCATAAGGTATAAAGGACAGGCAAAGGTGAAGAAGTCATTCATTCTGTTCTGATTAATCTTTGAAGCTCTTTGTGGACTTTGTACTTTGGTTGGTTTTGTATAATTCATTTGGCACTCTAGTTGTTGGCAGCAATTCAAAGGAAAGAAAGGTGGGTGCTTATCTCGAAGGGACTGTTTGGGACTCATTACAGGCTGAGAATGAACATAATTCCCAGTGTTGAAATAAAACAAGAGTTGTTTTAAATAAGCATGTGCTTAATTACAGTCTCCGGAAGCCTTGGTCAGAACAGGTTTGCTGGATAGGTCACCATGACTAGGTTCACCTAATATCCTATGACCAAACCAAACACACAAGTACATATGTGCATATAATTATTGTCAGAAAACACTGTAATTTCTAGTATCTATGAAATTCTATAGTATATTCCCCTGAGGGTATCACCAATGCAATTTCATTATTTGAGGATTTCTAAATGCTGATGAATAGTTGCTCTGTGGGTTACTTCTCTTCAGCTAGCCAGGTTCCCTTCCATAAGAATTCCATTTTCCTGCATCTCGAGCTCAGACTGCACCTGATCACCTATAGGTTCACTTTCACTCTCTAACAAGTTTCCCCTCTACAAATTTATTTGTACATCATCAGAGACTGCAATTTCCCCAAGGCATGGTTGCAGCTGCTGACATCACTTCAGGAGCAAAGCTACAGCTAGTGGTCTTCTAGCTTGGCAAGCCAATTTTGGCCATATAAAAATGCAAAGGGCAAAGACATGCAAAGACCACAAGCTTCTTCGCTTACATAAATGCACTTAGTGTAGATGTTTGAAGCTAATGGTCTAACAATTAACTGACATGCGTTACATGTGTTTTTAGGTAATTAATTATTTGTAGCATGTCAGCAGCCGCTGGCGCCTGACATCTGCTATGCATCATGTGAGAACAAAGCAGTTAGCAGACATACAATCTTGCAGAAACCATTCATCTACAATACTACAGACTGACAAAGAACTTCCTTTATTTAATTTGTAAGGCACTGCATTGGAATACTATACTGAAGCTGGATGGAAAGGCTTTTTCAAATTTTCTATCAAAGTGGTGGGCAGAGAAACGGAGTGGATGATTTTTCAGAATTTCCCTTGTGGAAGGAAAAGACTGCCACCAATGTTATCAGAAGATGACTTCCCTTTAGTCTTGACCTAGTCTTGTTACTGAAAAAACATCAATAGAGTGAATTTCCTCATGTTTCCTGGGAATAACTGAAATATTATTGGCCACAGTTAGGCCAACTTCAGGATTGACAATTTTACTATGCCAAGCTGGGAAATTATGAAGGACCCCTTAACCATCTCATATATAAATGCAAAAAATCCAGCTTTTCGTAAGAATTTTTTCTTGAAAGTGTTTCTAAAGTAATTATATTCATGAATGGTGAGAATTGGTAGGAAAAATACATAATCTATCCTTTGCAGAAAAATATTTAGACAACCATTTCTATCTATCTAAAATTCTTGCTGTCATTACCATTACCATTAACTGGGTGAAATTGCGCATCATAAGGCAATAATTTTTGAACCAAGGTACCTCAAATGAGCTAATGTACACAATGTAACCAAAACTTGGGACTCCTGAAGGAATGAAATTTGGGGAAGTTGTGGCTGCTTCAGACTCTTGCTGTAGTTGGTGTGCTGCTGGGGTCATGATATGGTCATTTTGAATATTTCATGACAATTTCCTTGACAGATTCAATTCCTCCCTCCTTCCCTCATCCAGCAGCAAGGAATTGACTCCTCAAGTGGCTCTTTAAAAAGCAACAACTTGAAGGTCCATGAAGAAAACCCTGGATATTTTTGTTGCACATGTATCTACTGTATATTTCATCTTTGTTCAGAAATTCAAGGCATGTACACAGTGATCTATCTTCCTATATTTCTTCATAATAACTCTGTGAGGTAGCTTGGACTGAAAGTCAAGTGAGCTACTGTGGCTACAAATGGAGTAGAAACTGAGTCTCTTTGGTATTAGTCAAATACCTTAGCCGCTATATCTTGCCACCCTGTTTCATTTTTCAAATAATTCCTGTTCTGAAACTGAGTGTGGACCACCCCTTTCTTCAGCCTCTGGAGATCAGGTAGATTGGTCCTGCCCTCAGGAGGTCACATAATCCTATTTTAAAACTGTCTCTGATAGTTTCCTACAACTCAGTGGGGAAGGCAGTAGGGATTCTAAACTGTTCTGAGGTGAGGACAGCAACATACAACACTGTGATAAAATAAATTAAATTACATTGAATGCATGATTATGCTACATGGAAAGAGAAGAGGGGACATTATGGTCCAGAGATAACACCATGTTTTGGGGATCTGGCAAGGAGGAGGAGAGATGAAGAAATTGAAGATAAAGGTGCTACACATCTTTAGAATCACAAGGAAAGGAATGAGGAGTCAAGAAAACATGGATCAGGAAAGAGATCACTTGGCAAATATGTGACAAACACTAATTACTGTGAGAGTTCCTTAACTCTCTTAACTTAAATACCTGCCTTCCACAATAATACATAAACAGAGAAAGAGTGAGACAAAATATACAATTATTTCTATTGCTGTTGGTGTCAGAGCCAAAGAAAATTAGAAAAGATGAGAATGGCAATGCAGCATGGAGGCAATTCTAACCAATCTAGAGAGAAAGAAATTACTGTATCCGACAATCTAGAATTTGGGCAACAGAGTTTTTTTTAATCTCTGTATGAGAATTCACATCAGCCTTCCATATAGTAAGCTCTACCAATCATTCTATGAATGAACTTGGCTTCCACTGTAAAAAAAGCAAGACTCCACTTTCTCCAGGGTGATTTATACATTTACAGGCATTCTAATACTATATGTATCATGTGTAGAATTTTGAAAAATACATTTAAAGTTCCAATAAAATAACCTATGTCGAGTTATGTGATCTACTTGTGGTATGTAAACTACCAGCTGAAAACCATGTTTCTGTTTTTCTTTCCAGCACACTTTTTCTCAGAACCAGATAAAAGAGAAAGAGGAGGGGTTGGAATTAACACAGTATGGAAACAGTAGAGCTGGTCTAACAACATTTGTGACCCATTAGCTAGAAAATCTAAAGATACTGCATTTGGCAAAAATTACTGTTGTCTTTATAATCTGTCAGTGCAATTCATAGTTTTACTGTGATATAATTACAGCTATCAACCTTCATAAAAAAAGAAAAAACAGGATAAAGTTGCAATTCATCATTGTCGTCATGGTCATTATTTTAGCGATTGTCTATTTACTGCGAGATGAAGGCCTCTTCCACATGTTTCCAACCAATATGGTCCTGGGCTTTCTTTTGCCAATTGGGCCTGCAATACTTGCTGATGTTGTTGATCCATCTTGTTTAGGTCTCTTTTGTGGATGCCTTTTATCAAATGGGATCCATTCTAACGTGTTTCCCTGAAAATAAGTCCCAGTCTTAGAGGGGTTTTTTTGCTCCAAAAGATGCATTAGGGCTTATTTTCACGGAAACATGATTGATCAGCACGGCTGGGTGCCCATCCCCTGGCACGCACACAAGAGGCAGTGAGCTCATGGGGGCCAATGGTGTCCAACAGCAGCTGCAGCACACCAGCCCTTTCTCAGTGCACTCTGGGGCTGCGCAGCCCATGCAGCAGATGGAGGCAGAGGTATGGGATGATCCCAATGCAGTGCAGGTGATCCTGACACACCATGTGGGCCACAGGCAAGCTGAGAGACAAATGGGATGGAGTGGGCAGCCTCTTCCACACTTGCATTATGGTTTTATTTATATTTTTTAAAATTACATATACTTCTGTTGTGTTTTATTCAACTCTTGGTTACTTAGCTTATATAGATGATTAAAATGTTAAATCCATTTTGTATCAAATTTGCATCAAAATGTAGTTTAATTAAGGCCTTAAAACTGAGGGACTGGGAAGGTATATACCAATGTAGTTATTAACATTATTTTATTTATCCAAACTGTAAATTTCCAACATGAAAATATAGGAGCATTTAATTGGATACTCCCCATATTTTATAGTTCTTGCAAAAGACTGAGGAACATTGCCTTAAACCAGGGGTGTCAAACTCACACAGTCATAGCGGCATCACAATGTATTGACATGTTTTCCCCTTCACTAAACCAGGTATGGGCGTGGCCAGCGCATGATGCATCCAGGCTGCAGGCCGGGAGTTTGAGAGCCCTGCCTTAAACATTAGCATTAGAGTGAAATAGTACAAGGTGAAATTGTTTATTTCACAATTGTGCTCTTCTAGTTTCTCTAGTGTTGTCATAAAGACAGTCCTAAAGTTCTCTGTCATTCCTTTTTGAACAGTTTTTGTATGTTTAGGTTTCTCCAGAACAATGGTTAGGATAGTACAGTAATTAAAATATTGGAGAGATCCACATTCTGGAGAGATCCACATTCAAGTTCTCTATTAGGACATAAGTTACTGGGAGATAGTGACCAACATTTAACTATCTTTCAGACCAAGATTATTTAGGTTGTGTGAATAAATCAGATGGTTGCTATGTATGTATCCTTAAATTCAGAAAAACAAGAAGAGGTGTCATACTAAAAAAAATGACATCCTGGGAAATTGCTGGTAGAAGAAATAGTAAATAAGCAGAATTCATAATGTGTTCTGAGCATCCAAAGTGAGCTACTAAACCCCAAAACACAAAGTCAAAGAAGAAGATATAATTTCCACTGACTGTAATGATATACAAATACCCATCAAGATTTCTGACATTGTAGTAAATGCCAGAAAGCCGTATATGGAAGCAACTCCTAATTATACCTTAGCAGGTATTGGTTCTGAAACTAAGTCATTTCCCTTCTTCAGTGACTGAGTTCAAACATATGGTTTGCAAACTTTAGTTTGATGAATAAGCTGCAATTGGCTGATTCTGGCAGTACAATGAACCAAAAGCAATGTTTTAGAAACAATTATGGCTGGGTCCATGACTATAAACCTAAAGCTAATAAACTTCATTATGACTAAATATGATATTTGAACCATTAATCAAAATGGGTTTTTGTTGGATTTCTGGTGTGGCATCTTCCTCACTGAAGGACTGGAGACTATGATCGTGTGTGGCTTCAATCCATGCTCTCTCATCGGAGGGCCCCAAGCATCTGCTTTGAGGGCCAGAACCACCCTGTAAGGGTGCTAAAGAAGGAGGAGACCACCAAATGGGTCGAGGGGAGCTGCATCTCCCCTCCCTGGCTAGGCATACTTCCCTCTGAAGACAGGCTGTAGTAGTGGTTAAATACGGCCACCCTGAAGAGGAAGAGCTAACTGGGACAAAGATTGTGCTGGAACAGTAAAGAAGAGGACAGCGTGAAAACCGGGCTAACCAGGCACAATTATCTGGACATAAAGGTACCCCAGAATTCAGAGTCTAAGAAATTTTTAAGAAAGATAGTAAAAGCAGTGACCAGAGGAAGTGGGGGGAGAAATTGACAGCTGAAAGTGTCTTTGAACTTTGAAAGGAGGAAGCCAGAAGAAAATACCTGTTCAAATTGGATAAATATATGATTTTGGCACTAAATAGGCATAATTAAAGCTGAACTTGAACCTGTCAAAAAAACTAGTAACTGATATTTGGACTTACTGGATCTTTGAAATTTAAAACCCCTAAATAGAGAAGAGAAAGCGGCGGGGAGGGCAGAATTTGGATATAACAGAGAATGCCACCCAGTGGTAAGGGAAAAATTTTGTGACTTTAAAAAAAATGCCTAAATGGCTCTTTTAAAAGTGGAATTTGATACAAAATAAGAGCAACTTTGTTACAATAAAATAAAAACCCTGGAAAGTGGAAATACAGAACATCAAAATAAAAGAAAGAAGTGAGGGGTGGAGCTGGCGTCACGACAATACGACGTGCGATCTTGAAGGTCTGAGATCACCGCCGATATCTTTGGTCCTGAATGGTCCAAACAGACCTAAACCATCCTGAAGAGACAGGGATGTAAAGAGCGCATCCTGTTGATCCCAGAGATATCACAAAGTCCCTGGTAGATCCAGGAGAAGCTCCTTTTGCCAATGGCAAAGAGGCAGCTATTAAAGCTGCTGAAGTTGGGACAGCTCCAAAACAGAAGATAATGGAAACAGAAAGTGTGCCAGTTTGGTGAGAATTTTTTCTTTACTTTAAGATTTGAAAGGACACCTAAGGAAAAGAAAAAATCTGTAAAATCTTAGGCAGAAGTGATTAAGCGCTGATTTTAAACAGGAAGTCAAATTGTTTTGTTTTTTGCTGGACTCTTCATATATGATTTTTTTACTTTGAACTGGACTGGTCTTTTTTTCCCAATTTTTTCTTTTTTGTCTCTTCTCCTTTATGTCTTTATAATATTTTAGGCTAAAGATTCCCTTTTGGCTGTTTTTTCAAAATCCTTTTTCCTTTTTAATTAATTTTTATTATATTTTGTTTGGAAAAGGAGGGGGAAAGTGAAAGCAGAGGAAACTTTGTAACAGGGCCAACTAGAGGCTTAGAACTATTGTTTCTCTTTTTTTTTTTTTTCTCTTGACCAGACAAAGCTGAGAAAGAATTCAGACTTCTTTTCAAGGACTTTGAGCTTGTCTGATAAGATAGAGGGAAGAGCATGGGAGAGTATTATTGCAGGTGCTCTTCTGGGTTTCTATCAGTAGCTGGAGTCTGGTGTTGAAGTTTGCAGAAAAAAAGACGATAAGACTCTAGAGAAGAGAGCTATAAAACTTAACAAAAGCCTTGGATAACTAAATAGGTGCAGTGTGTTCTTTTTCTCTTTTTTAAGCTGGGCTATTCCTTACTTTAATAAACCCCCTCCTTATCAGCTTATTATTTGTAATAGTCATTTGGAACTTTGGCCTTTTGGAACTTGCTTTTGTTTTTCTTTTTGCTTTTGGAGCCTAATTTTTACTTTTGCATTTCATTTTAAAGGACAAGTTTTAGTATTAATGTTGTTTTTTTTAAGGGAGTAGTCCTTTTTCTTTTTTCTCTCACCCTCTCCTGCATTTTTTATTTACTTTCCATATTGTTTTTTTTTTGTGGCTTCCTTTTTTTTTTTTTGTATACTTTCACATACCTGAGACTTTTTAATTGGATTAAGGTGTTGAAGAACCTAAAGAATTTCTTTTTTTTCTTCTTTAGTTTTTTACTTTTTATTTTTCTGCCTCCTACAAGATTTAACATTTTTTCCTTTTTTTGTTTATGGTTTTTTTCTTCCTTTTTTGAGTTTTTACTGCTATTTAACTAATCGATTGGATTAAGGTATACAAGAACCTGAAGAATTTTTTTTTATCTTGCTTCTTTTTTTCCACTATTTTTACTTGGAATTAACAATTGGTTATTTCACAAGTGGATTAATGTTTAGAAGAACCTGAAGATTTTGAATCATTTGAAATGAGCAGGAAACTAACAGTGGCTGGTTCTTCAATTCCTACTTCTTCCTCTTCACCATCTGGAGCACAACGCTCAATACAGATGATGTTATAACAAGAAAAAGAACAGGAAAAGGTGACACTGCAGATGATAATGCAAGGAATTCAAAGCATACAAGCAAGAACAGAGAATATTGAAAAGAGAATAGAAAAAACTGAAGAAAAGGTGGAGACTATTCAACAAATGATGATGAAGTATGTTGAGAGAGTCCAAAAAATTAAACGATAAACAAAGAGATAAGAAGATTGGAGATACTGATGGCAGATTAACTGTGGTTGAACAAGATAAAAGTGGGATGCTGAGATGGATAAATCAAAATTTTATCTCAGATTCCAAAATACAGAGGAAGAAAAGGGACAAAACTTAGTTGAGATAATGATAGAAATCTTGGCTGAAGCTCTGGAAATAACCAAAGAGAAGATGATGGATGGAATAGATTAGGTTTTTTGAGTCTTCATAAGATATGCAATGAGAAATAGCCTACCAAGAGAAGTTCACATCAGATTTACAAAGAAAGCCATTAAAACACAAATATTGCAGGTGGCAAGAGAGAAACATTGAAATATAAAGATAAGGAGATTGTGGTCCTGAAACAAGTACCCAGAAGAGTGAGAGAGATGAGAAGAGAATACCAATTCCTGACTAAAATTCTACTTTAAAAAGAGGTGAATTATAGATGGTTGATTCCAAAAGGTTTAATGTTCACATGGCAAGAACAGAGATACAGAATTGACTCAATTGAGAAAGCTGAATTAGTTTATATAGAATACTTTGGAGGGAAAGAGGAGGAGACAGAAAAAGAAATGTCACTAACTGAATTCCAAGAGGACTGCCAAATAGCGACTGAAAACGAAGAAGGTACAGCAGGCAGAAAGGTGGAAGCTAAAGAACAACGTGAACCAAGATCTACAAGAACTGCCAAACCTACCTATAAAGTATAACCATGGAAGAGAAAAAACTGATTACAATTAACATAAATGGACTTAATTCAGCTGTTAAAAGAAGAAAAACTTTCCACAAATTAGAGAAATTAAAATTTGATATAATCCGCCTACAAGAAGTACATATTAAAAAGCAACATGAACAACTGTTGATACAGCCAAAGTTAGGGAAAATATTTACTTCTTTGACACAATGCAAGAAAAGAGGAGTGGTTTTATACATTAAAGATATTATCCCAGCAAAATTGATCCATACGAATGATGATGGAAGATTATTAATGGTGGAAATAATGGACAATAATATGAAAACACTCCTGATTGCAATTTATGCCCCGAATGACAATCAAGAAGAATTTTATAGAAAATTACATATGAAAATAATTGAACTGGACTATGCTAATATAGTTATGATGGGAGACTTTAATGGAATTGTAGACAATAAATTGGACTATACAACACAGAAAACAACAAAGCAAAACAGAAAGACTCTCCCTAAATCCTTTTTTAAAATGACAGTTGAAATAAATTTAAAAGATGCATGGAGAGAAAGAAATGCTAAGACTAAACAATACACCTTCTATTCAAACAGACATTTATCATGGTCCAGAATAGATATGATATGGATGTCAACAAAATTGTTTGCTAATATCCAAGAAATAAATATTGAAACAAGTACTTGGGCAGATCATAATCCAATCACAATTAAATGGAAAGGACAAAGAAGAAGATCTAGATGGACGTTAAATAACACTATACTAAAAGAAAAAAAATTTATACAGAGGATGGAGAAAGAACTGGCTTTTTTCTTTAAAGAGAATAAAAAAGACACATCAATGTAGAATGTATGGGATACAATGAAGGCATATACCAGAGGCTTGATAATAGACTATACAAGGAAAGAAAATACCATGAAAAGACTAGCTTCTAAGACATTAGAGGATTATAAAGGACTTGAAAAAGAGTTACAGAAAATGCCACATATAAAGGACATTAAGTTAAAAATGGATATAATTAAACATAAAATGGGATTAATGAAAAAAGAAGAATTAGCACAGAAAATCAGAGGTACAAAACAGAACTATTTTGAAGATGCAAATAAACCAGGTAGATGGTTAGCATATAAACTGAGAAAGGAGAAAGAATCAAGGAAAATATCGCAATTAATAGATGATCAAGGCCAAGTTTCTTATGGAAGTAAAGAGAAGAAGAAAATTATACGAGATTATTATGGGAAACTATATACACAAGAGAATATTGATGATAAAAGAGTTAAACTTACAGAATGCTAAGAATGCCCCAGATACCTAAAGAGATTGAAATAATGTTAGAAAGCAATATAACGATGATGGAGTTAACTAAAGCACTTAAGAAGCAAAACAATGGAAAGGCACCAGGCCCAGATGGACTTCCAGCAGAATTTTACAAAACACTACAAGAATTGTTGAATCTTCCATTGCTAGAACTTATGAAGTTATGTTAAAGAAGAAGATACCTAAATCATGGTCATAAGCTTATATTACACTTGTCCCAAAAGAGGAGGCCAACACATTACAAATCAAGAATTACAGACCTATTTCCCTACTAAACGGAGGTTATAAAATTTTTGCTTCAATATTGGCAGAAAGACTTAAAAAATACCAAAATAATTTTATTCACCCTGATCAAAATGGATTTCTGTCAAAGAGACAAATTAAAGACAATATGAGAGTAATCTTGGACACTTTGGAATACTATGAGGTACACCCTGAAAAACAAATGGCTTTGATATTCTTAGATGCACAGAACGCATTTGACAATGTGAATTGGCAATTTATTTTTATTACAGCTGGAACAGATGGGCTTTGGTAAAAAAAAATTATCCAAGCAATAGAAGCTATATATCATAACCAAACGGCAAAGGTAATGATAGAGGGAGATTTGACGGACTCTATTGATATAAGAAAAGGAACAAGACAAGGGTGCCCACTGTCACCTTTGTTGTTTGGAAGTGCTAAACAGAAATATTAGAGAAGAAAGGGATATAAAAGGGATAAAAATTAAAAAGGAAGAATTTAAATTGCAAGCACTTGCAGATGATCTGGTTTTCATTTTAGAAGACTCACTAGAAACAGCATTAAAATTGATAGAAAAGATAGAGGTATATGGGAAGGTGGCTGGTTTGAAAATAAATAAAGACAAAACAAAGATTTTGACAAAGAATATGTTATTAAGACAAAAGGAAGAACTGGCAGATGTTTTGAAAATCCAGGTCACAAATAAGATCAAGTACTTGGGGATACACTTGACAGCAAGATGTAGAACACTAAAAGAGAATAACTATATTAAACTCAAGCAGCAGATAGCGCTAGATTTGGCGAAATGGGAAAATTTACAACTGTCATTAATAGGGAAAATATCAACAATCAAGATGAATATATTACCCAGAATTTTATATTTTTTTCCAAACAATTCTAATTAGGCTTGGAAAAGATTATTCTGAAGACTTAAATAAAATTGTGTTGAAATATATATGGCAAGGTAAGAAAGCGAGAATAAAATTAAAACTTTTGCAAGATGCTAGAATAAGAGGAGGGTTTGGTTTACCTAATTGGGAGTTGTACTACCAAGCTACAAATTTGTTGTTGGGTTAAGGAATGGTTAACATTAAGAAACGCTAGTTTGTTGACATTAGAAGGACATGATCTGTTGTTGGGGTAGCATGCTTTTTTATGGTATAAAGAAACTAAAACACGGGGGTATTTTAGAAGACACTATATACGGGAGTCTCTGTGGTTGAACTAGGAGAAGACTAAAAGGCAATGTTATTTGAAAATTCCAGTCTGGCTATTGACTATTGAAGCATTTCCTTATCCTATAATATACAAAAAGGAACAAACAGTTAGATATGGTGAAATATTGAATGAAAACGGTGAACTTAAATCTATGCAAAAACTAGAGGAACAAGGTATAAAGATGAATTGGTTTTCATATGCACAAATACATTCTAGGTATGATAAAGATTCTAAAACAGAAGGTTTCTATGATAAATTGACTGATTTAGATAAGATTTTGACAGGTATTGATGAAAAGGTGATTGAAAAATTGTATGGATATTTATTAGAAATTAAAGTAGAAGAACAACAAGTCAAAGAAACTATGATTGCTTGAGGGAAGAATTTTGGATATGGGATTGATCTAGAGAAATGGCAAAAATTGTGGTCTCAAAATTATAAAATGACAATGTCAACAGCATATGAAGAAAATTTGTATAAGATATTTTACAGGCAGCATTTCCCCCCAACAAGAATAGCAAGAATGTTCAAGAACAAATCTGAAAAATGTCATCAGATACCTGGCTCATATTACCATATGTGGTGGACATGTGCGGATACCAAAAAATATTGGATTAAAATCCACACATGGTTGGAAAAAATGGCAAAAAAGCATGTAGACTTGAAACCAGAGATATTTTTATTGGGAAGTTTACCTGAAATATACAGTAAAGAATTGAAATATATGATTGTAAATGTATTAACAGCGGCTAGGATCGTATTTGCTAAAAACTGGAAAAATGAGAAAATACCAACACTGGAGGAAGTTATTAAGAAAATATTGGAATGTGCTGAAATGAGTAGATTGACATTTGAAATCAGAGAACAAGAAGATAAACAATTTTATAAAATTTGGGATCTATTCCATCAATGGTTAGACAATAAAACATAGTAATGAAATGCGTAGATTTTTAGAACATAATGAATATATAAAGATGTATTGTTTAAATTATATCTACAAAATAATTATAGGATAGATTTGAGATGATGATATGAACTGTCATAAAACAAATTAAGTAAAATATGGATTATCTTGTAAAACATGAATGAATAATAATATAGTCAAATGATTAACAATATTAATGTATTTAGGAATATTTGATTGACAATACAAGAATATATACAATGTAATTGTAAGTGAAGACTATGAAGTGGAAGCACAAAACAATTTGTAAACCAACCAACACACTGTATGTATATATATATATGGAAGATGGCTTGATGTTTCTATGTTGTGTTTGTCTAAGTTTGTCTTAAAAACAATAAAACTTAAAAGAGAAAAGAAAAGAAAGAAGTGTGAAGAAATTACTCTGGGACTTTTTGGTGATCTTGGCATAAACTTAAATTTATGGATCTTGGACTGTTAGATGAATCTGGGAAAAACTTAAAGATGAGTTAATAAAAGCTGATCATTGGAAATAAGTATCAAAGGTGCTGGTCGAATTAAATTACTGGAAAATCGGTTTGGACTTAAAGAGTTACGAAAGAGATGTGAAGAAGTGTCTAAAAATGGCAGAACTTAATCCCTTTTAAATGGAATTAAAAATGGAACTAAGAAACATAAAAGAAATGTTACATGAAAGAGGTGAGTCATGCTGTCTTGCCTTACAATAATCAGAAATGGTGATTCTGGAGTATGAAGAACAACAAGGAGTGCCAGAAGGGGAAGAGTTGTTTAAAGAAGAGGCCATCTGCAACGAACAATTGGAGCAATGAATATTAAAGTGAAGGGGGGAAAGAATGGGAATTAAAACTTGGAGATTAGAGGAGGCAATTAAAAAGGGGAACATTTTGAAAGCCAAACAAAGTAAAAGGAAAGAAGCAGAAAAGGGAATTACAGAGGAAAGCTTTAAAGAGGGAGGGGGATACAAATTGGAGCAAGAAAAGGAGGGAAAGAATGAAGAAAAAAGAAAGAAAAAGAACCAGGAAGTAAAGAGATATGTAAATCGAACAAAAATGAAAAGAAACTGTTTATTTAAAAGACATAGAGATAATGGATAGATAAGGATTAAGAAAGCGGATTCTGCAAGGTAATGTGGTGTATTAAAAATGTATTTGAAGTAATAAATTACTTAGAAGGTAAAAAATATAGACTTTTAAAATGAAAAGATTGGAACCGATGTCTTCTTGTTATTAGAATACTTGTTTGTTAAAGTATACATAGAGATAAATGGAATAAATGTGAAAAAGAGAAACTATGATAAGTGTTCTATATTTAATGAATTTAAGAATACATTGAAATGAACTCTGAGGATTGTTGTAAAAAGATTAACATCAGTTTCTATGATTAATTGAATAGATTAATTTAATTGAAATTATTAATGATTTGATGTAAGGGGAAAGTGCCATGGGGAATCTGGCCTAAAATGCATGTGTTACGTATTAATTTTTTTAGGTGATAATTAAAACATCAATTATTATTGGGAATTAAAGAGGAGTTAATTAAATGATGTATAAGGTAAAGGGGTGGTACACTCAAATTAGTAATTGTGGGGGGGGGATTTTGAATTGTTTGAATTGGGATGGAATTTTTGAAATGATGAAATAAGAATATGCAATGAAATTGCAAACCTGACAGATAAAAGTATAAAGTATAATAAATATGAAGATATGATAATTATTTAAAGTAAAAAGAAATAGATTAAGAAATGAATAGAAAAATATAAAATAAGTCTGAGAAAAGTATTTGAGAAAATTTATAGAAAATGTGTAATGTAATGATAGGATATGAAACCAAATGTGAAAGATGAGTATGTAACCAAGGTCATGTTTGTATGGAAATGTGAAAACCTGGAATCATGCTGTTCAGTAAAAAAAGATGTTTATGAAATGTGGAAAAAAAAACTTTTTACAAAAAAAAAATGGATTTTTGTTATTGCTCATTTTAAATTTTGGGCTGGCTTGGCTTTAGAACTGAGTCCCCCACATATCAGAGAGCAAACTGGTTTAGACAATTATAAAAAGAAATCTGAAAAAGGAATGAATATGGATTGTGTTCATATAGATAGAATGTTTACCTACCATTTAATAACGATGAACTGACTGACAATTGCTACTATATAAAGTTTAAACTCTTGGTGGAATATGATGGTTTACAGGACACACAAAGGCATGTGTGTTGTTTTGCTTTGGCTTGGTCATTATGGTTTGTAAGCCATGCTTTGTAAGTTAAATGCATTGTGTGAGCCCAACCAGAGACATGCATAGTAGTAAGACTGATTACGTTGCTCCTTATATCAACTAAAAAGACCCCAGACAGATACATAAAATCTTCATTAAATTCTAAAGGCTCTCCCACTCAACATATCACCCCAAAGCTCAAATAGTATACATTCCAGTGTTTTCTTCTCCTTTGTTTTGTTCTTAAAACTGTCTCATTTCACTCTCACCAGTCACATTCCCTCTTTGGTCTATCTATTGCTGAAATGGCACAGTACTGTCCCCCAAAGGTTGCCTATCTTCATATGTGTTGTGTGTACATGTAGAATTTTAAAAATGATTTTTTATTAAATCAAGTCAAGCTTTTAGTTTGACCTGCTGAATTTTTAAAATTATTTTCAGTAAAGTTGTCCTCAATTAAGCAAATATACATTTAAATTCCAAATCCTCTTAACTCCTATGCTGCTAAGCTTTGGAATAATTTAATGTTCATCATTTAAAAAGAACCTCCTAGGATTAGGATTGCCTGTCTACATTCTTGGAAACACTAACATTTCCTTAACATTTGGTGCGTTACCTTCTTAAGGGCAACATAACCCAATTCTAAAGGTATCTTTGCTGAGATTTTTCATAACAAGTGTTCCAGAGACAAGGCTGGCAGTACTGTTCACATTTTAGTGTGATATTATTTCTCTAAGGGCCACTCTGAGTTCTAGCCTCAAGAGAAAGTTAAGTTTTATAATAGTTCAGAATTCTCAGTAAATAATGATCATTGGTGTAAACACATCTGATTGTCTATATGTCCTCAGTAAAGATACTTTAGCATTTTTAAAGCATAAACTGTTTAGAAATAGGAAGACAAACTAGATTCACATTCCATTAAATCATTGTTTTATTAACTCTTTTTATATGAAAAAGCGACCTAACCTACTGTTACATCATGGTCTGAAAACTGATCTCATTGAGTTCATATACCACATTAAGTTAAGAAGTCATGATATACAAATTCAACAATAGAGAAAGACCTCCATGATGTATTTTGGGGAGGCCTCCATATTTATGCCACATCTCCAACCTACCCAGATCAGGTGATCATAAATTTCACACCTTAAATCTTTTTTAAAAAAAACTCTACTCTTGCATATCTCTAAGAAATATATCCATTGAGTTAAGGTCATTTACTAATCAGGAAGACACAATACCCTGGTATGCAAATAGCTGTAGAGGTTCCTGACAATAAGCAGCCTCTACATTTCCCAGTTGCTTAGCAACCATGCTTCCCCTAGGACATTTACCTCATCTTTTGTATAGCCCCCAGATTTCATTCACCTGATGTGAGCAGAGTTGGTTTACTAGAATACTATCAGCTTCTCTGCTTAATACCTTATCAGTAGACCCAGTCAATTTCTAGTTTCACCCAGTTCACATGAGAAGAACATGTCTCTGGCTGCACTCACATATCACATTTAAACCATACATGTGGTTTGCTTATAAATCATAATGACCAAGCTACAAACCATAATGACCAAGCTAAAGCCAAACAATGCATGGGTTTTAAGTGTGACCATCATATTAAATCAAGAATGTGTCATTTATGTCTCTGTGGGAACTATAGAAAACTAAAGGTAATCCCTAGGATGAAGTTTATGTGAAAACATGATAGGGTTTATTGTGACTTGACAAGTGATACGCCAATAGACAGTGTATTTTGTTAATTATAGTTAGTGGATTAGCATGTTGTAAGAATACAGCCAAATGTGACTATGTCAACACTATCAGCTCAGGCTTTCTCTAAAACAGATGGCATAACCGTACCTGGCTCCTTTTCTTAGTATGATGAGTAATTTTTAAATCCAAAGATCCAAACACCCAAACATCAAATGCATTTGTTTTGTGAAGTTGGCTTTGGGAAATAACTCAATTTTAGTTACTGTATCCATCTATAATGAGATATAATACTGAACTCTCTTAACAGTATTCTGCCTGAGATAATATGCACTCTCAAAACAAATTATCACAGCTACACTAAAAGGAATTTCAAAGAAGTGTATATACCACTCATGAGACTCATTGCATTGGATGCAATTTACTCCCAGGTAAGAATGTGTAGGTAATGGCTTCCCCAAGAGACACAAAAGATTGCATTTTATGGAGTTTTCAATAGATTTCTTGCCATTTCAATTTTCAAACTCTTCTAGGTGGGATGGTTGAACCTACCATTCATTACCTATTACCATGAGCACGCCTATCTCTTGCCTCTAATAAGAGTTTCCAAAGGATAGATATATTAACTTATTACAGGAAAATCCAAAAAGAGTTCTTGAATCTCTTAAATTCTATAAAATTACTGCATGAAGTCAGGTAAAATACATGGAGTATTATCCCAAGAAAAGAGTACCTATAAATTTTAATTAGAGGTGAGGGAAGGAATAATGAAAGGTAGAAGAAATTTAGAAATGTAGACATTGCAATAGTCAGAAAACAGTTCCTGAGTGTGATATACAGGTAGTCTTTGACATATGATCACAATTGGTATCAAAATTTCCATTCCATAAGCAATATGGTTGTTAAATAAGGAATGCTGTTTTACTATTTTTGCCACTGTTAAGGAATCATTGTGTTTGTTAAGCGAATCATTGCAGCTCTTAAGTGAATCCAGCATTCCCTATTGACTTTGCTTGTCAGAAACTCTCTGGGAAGCTTGCAAATGCTGATCATGTGACTGTGGGAATGCTGCAGTGGTCATAAGTGTGAGAACTAGTCCTAAGTCATTGTTCTTAGTGCCACTGTACCTTTGAATAGTTGTTAAACAAATGATTGTAAGTCAAAGACCTCTAAAAGATTTTATTTATTTATTTATTTTATCAATATATATAGATCTCTGTTGTGGTTCACCAGCAGCAGGTGAGAGAGAGCAGCTCGGAGAGCGAGGACTCAGATGAGGGGCCTGAGTGTGATGAAGAGATGGGGCCAGAGCCATCAGGGAGTGGAATGCTGCCTTTGGAGATTGTGGAAGCTGGCAGCAGTGATAAAGAGGTCCCTGAGGAGCCTGTGCCCAGTGTGCGTGCGTGCAGGGCTGCTTGAAGGAAAGAGCAGCTGCAGCAGCATGGGCAACTCAGGAGTAAGGTTGCAAGGTAATGACTCCTCCCTTAGGAGATAAAAGCCAGCTGAGAAACCGGAGTTCTTTGCAGAAAGCAAAGGAGTTCCTGCACTCAAGCCTTGTGGACATTTGGAGTATCTTGGTTGGTGTTTGGAGACTCTATGTGTTTGAAATATTTCTTAGTAACTTTATCTAGTATTCTTGGAAGCCTTGCACAACCTTGGCATGGCTCATTCTTATCAAAGACAATTAGTTTGAAACAGACTTTTAACCGTGAAGGAATGGAATTGGTAAAGAATCATTAAAAAGTTTTGCTGTTACCTCTGTTTTGTGCTTGTTTCCTTGGAACAAGGTTTGGGTCAAGAACAATCTCACAACCAAATATCATATTTTCCTTTTCAGGTAAAACCTTTCCTTTTAACAATTTTTGGGAAATATCCTGTATTATTCCATCCGAGTCTCTAAATTATATATATCTCCCATTTCTAAGAAAGTTAACAAAATATTATAGCAATAGCACTTAGACTTATATACTGCTTCATACTGCTTTTTACAGCCTTCTCCAGGTGGTTTACAGAGTTAGCAGATTGCTCCCAAAAATTTGGGTCCTCTTTTACCCATCTCAGAAGGATGGAAGGCTGAGTCAACTTTGAGCCTGGTGAGATTCGATCTGCCAAATTGCAGGCAGCTGGCAGTCAGCAGAAGTAGTCTGCAGTACTGCAGTCTAACCACTGCACCATCAGAACCACTTTATCTGGAAGAAGCACTATTTGATCTACCTTCTATTCTGGCTCTGGTCTATAGTACATTCTTAGTGGCCCAGGGAATAAACTTTATTCAAAGTTCAATGAGAAAGAACAACATAAAAAAACAAAATGAGACAGTAAGAAGACCATAATGACTCTTTAAAAGGGATTCAGGGGTTCAGGGATTTAGCTTTCTTTTTCACCATTGTCTTTTCATTTTATTTTGATGACCGAACAGTTAGCAGCACTTAATCAAACTTGGCTGACCTTGAAAAAGCTGTGTAGTTTCATATCTAGTTAATGTTTGAGCTAAAAACCACAAAAATATCTCAGGGGTGTGGACTGAACTGAAAAATCAAGACAATAAATCTTTCAGAAGAAGGCAATGGCAAACTGTTTTCATACCGTTGCCAAGAAAGCTGCTCGAATGTGGCCATATAGCCATCAAGCATGACTCAAGGGAAGTGGAATTTTCATTTGCTAGGATTTCATGTAATTATCACCAACGTAATTAATAAAATATGAAGCCATTGGGAGAAACCATCTAGCCTTGGAATTAGATGTCATCAACATGCAGCAATCAAGTCTGTGTTCTGTTAATTAAGAAACTGGGAATAATGATCTTCATCATGTATGCCTGAAAAATAGTAACTAAGACTGGGAGGGAAGGTTAGCAGCCAAGCCATATACACTAAGATGAGATGATAAGCTGTTTTGTATCACCTTATCTGAAGAAGCATTTTAGGTAACTTTATAAGATTTATTTGGCTGTCTGTTTTAAGCAACTCTGGGCTGGCTTATAACAACACTAAAACCAATAAATAAAGCAATCCTAAAACAGTAAAAGCAGTAAAATAATAAAACAAAAGCCCTAAACCTTAATCATCCCCTTTGGATATTCCAAGCAGGCTCAGTTACCCACTTTCCATGCCTTCTATTCATTCAATCACAGTACTTCAGTAAAAAGCCCGGGTTAAGGGTCTTTTGAAAAGCGAGAAGGGTTGAGCCTCTTGAATTGTTGGTGGTGTTCCATAAGGTAGGGGCAGCCACAGAACAGGCAGCTTCTGGGGTTCTACTAGTTTGACAAGATTTCAGGGAGCAAATCTGGAGCAAGCCCACCCTATCTGATCTAGGGGAACAGGCAGTTATTCTTAGGGAGAGGCAGTCTTGCAAATAATCAATGTCATAGGGCTTTAAAAGTGATAAATTCCCTCCTGTACCATCTTCTTCCTCACCTTCCCCTATCTGGATCCCGCTCCCACCTCCAGCCTCCCATCCCCATGGCCCTAAAAACTATCCATGTTCAACCTGAACAATCTAGACCAACAGGTTTTGCTTAAGTTCTGGCATACACTCAGCACCTCCACTCAAGCAAGCCTTAAACTTTTAAGTATATAAATGTGATAGAGTGCATATTATTTTGCCCCATGTTGGTTGAATTGGTTGAATCCAATAAAGTAATGTCCAGCTATGAATTTTGGATTTGTCTTTCTCTTACAAGGATAGATACAATAAATCAGGGCACAGGTACAACTACATAGGTAATTGAACATCTTGCCACTTTCTAATTTAAGATCTTTATTTGTTTAAACAATTTACTCCAATGCTATAGAAATATAGCATTTTTCCCAATACTATATTCTGCAAAGCTTTTAGTTAATGTCTAAAGGCCATACAGTGACACAGAAACTATTAGCATGGGGTTGTTGTTATTGTTGTTTTGCATAACTCATTGTTTTTGTTATTAAAATGTGTTTGCGGGGTGGGGGAGTCGAAAAAATACTTGTTGTAGTCTAACCTTGATTATAAAATATAATTTAAATAATATATGCACATTTCCCTGAAATACAAAATAGTTTCATCCTTCTCTCCCTCCTTATTGTCCTAATAGCTGTTTCTCTTTCAGCTAGTTAATGTGGCTGAACGTATTAAGAGTTACAACTATTCTCAAATACATGCAATCATCTCCACTGTAAAATTAAAACAATATTCAAATATGTATATGTTTTTGTGGGATTTTTTTTAAATGAAATTGCTTGTGAGCAGCTCATTCACATATTTTGTATTAGGAACTGGTAAAAGACAAGTTATTGCAAAGACTATACAGAGACAAGTTTTCTATTGTGTGTATAGAGAAATGAGAGAAATGATTTCTCAGATAAAAAATAAGTGTTGTAAATACACAATTGTTTTTTTTTCCTTATTATCAGCAAAATGTTCTTCCTACTTTCTTGATTTCCCCCCCCCCCCAGAATCTACCATTCAACGTTTAATCTATGACAGATTGACCCACCCTGATGTCATCCAGATGTGTTTTCTTTCAATTCCCTAGCCAGAGTTGAAATCTGCTACACTTTGACTTATTTTTCCCCCCAAATCCCCCCTGTCCCCACTCCACATACACCCACACTAGCAAGCAGTGGGAACTTAAAATTGTATGTTCTACATTTTTTCACTTTCGGTGTTGGAAACAAATGTCTCTTAACAAACATAGTCTAAAACTTTAAAAGCCAATTTGGAAGGAAGGAAAAAGAGATCTAGGGGCCAATTCACTAGGAACTTTTCTTAGCTAAATGCAGATTTTTTTTTCACTTATTCAAAACCTACAATGGCTGCTTACCACTGGCAACAGCAGATAGGTAAATAAATATTTGTATCATTATTTTTCATTATACTTACACATTTCTAAAAAGCAAAACTGTCCAGCAGCAATCTCAAGATCTCTCCAAATTGCATGTTATTCTAAACAATGGAAATCAGTTCATAATTCAGACTTTTATAAATAGAGAAGTAAGATACACATTGCCTTTGGCCATTTTTACCACAAATGCCTCTTTTTTTCATGGTCTACAGGAGTCCTAGAACAAGCCATAAAATAACAAATTCATATTTTCAGCACCTGCTAAAAGTTGTGTATTTTACCCTGTAATAAATGTACCAGAAAATATCTTAATAGTGCAGATGGTATTTTTTTAAAAAAAGAATGAACACTTAATCTGAAGAAAATGAAAAAGAGTATAGGCAGATATTGTTAATAAAATATCAAACTATTAACTTCAAACCATGTACATACCAACACTTTTAAGCTTTGTTTATCTTTTGTTTTTAAATTCAATCTTATTTTCAGCTTCCTAACATCCTCCCCTGTCGATAAGGTACTGATTCATTATACTCCATTCATTAATTTTGTAAGAACTGGACCAAACAGGGTTTTTCAAAATTGCAACCCAATGCTGGTAGATTGATTTTCTTTAACGAACAATACAATCCATACCCCTTGAGGCTGTTCCCACAAAGCTTCCCTTTGTTTTATTAAATCGATTTGCAGCAAAAACCCAGAGACTGGTATATGTTCGTGCACAGTAGATTTCCCGTTCATTAACCTTTACAATAGCAATTACTTTTATTTTATATCAGAAGCAAAAAGAAACGAATACAAGGCAAGATATTTTTATTTATTTCTTGATTAAACTTAAAAACCATTCAGTCGGTCTTTCATATAAATGCTGGCTTATGGTATGTCCTATCTGAAAGACCACTGGGAATTATAATTTAGCAACAGTGGAAAATTCTTTAGCAAGATTAATAGTCCTTACCACTGGGTTGTAACCTGCACCAGATGTCCTCATCACCTCAGCCAGTACCATTTTGGTGGTCATAACATCCTGGATGGAATGAGGCCAACTGTTTTGCCAGTGTGAAAGAGTTGGGAGAAGAGAATATTTAAGAATATTTAAAAACTCAAGACTCTAAAATGAGTTGACTGGATGCCTATTTTACCCTTAACCCAACAAATTCTCCCAATATAATACAATAATTTTAGCTACACCCCATTCCATTCACTCCCCATCCATTTAAATTGCCAGGCTCTGCAACATACAGAATTACTAATTTACTAAATCAAAATCAAGCAAAGTTTTTGATTTAGAACTGTTTTCTACGAAAATCTAACCCAGTCTTAGCTTTACCTTCAGATAGTTTCTCTTTGAGTTAGCAATTGGCAATTGAAGTTAAACTATTCTAAGGTAAATTATAAGCATTTCATAAAATTAGAGCCACATTGTTAGTGGGAGTAAAATCTAGTTTTTAAGGCAGCAAATGATGCAAAACACTGATATGTGAAAATAGGTTTATCTAACTGGTTTAAATCACAAAATAGATCTGTTTTTTTTTAATCATATTTTTTATATATGAACCAATCCATTATGGCTTATTCTGTAAATGCCATCTGGATTAATCAGGTACCTTTATCTGAGAATATATGCTGACATTATCTCAAACCATCAGACATAAAACACACTTTCCAAACTAGAAAATCCATCAGCTACAATGGTATAACATTCCCATGATAGCCGAGAATCCTAAAGTTTGTAGTCTTGAAAAATCTGAAATGCAATACAGCAACCTTCCCCTGCCTGCCCTGAGATATTGATAATACCAGAAGTTGAAGACTTCCCCTTTGAAGCTGTCCAATTTGGGGAAGGCTGATAGAATACTGGTCATAGACTCTGCATGACATAAACCTCCCACGTAGATATAAAATTCAAGAAAAGTTCTTAAGTAAGCCAAATCCATTCCTTAGAATAGAGCTGGTTAATGGGAAACCTGTAGTTATACCCAGCTCTAGGTTTCATTTGGAAGAAGAGCAAGATTAAAACATAACATGTTTACATAAATTCTACAAACACTCTACTGCCCCGCCCCAAATGCTCTCTCTACTAGTATTAATATTTAACAGATCTCCAGCAATTTGTTCTCTTAAATGATGTCCCTAAAGACCACATTAGAGGAAAGAAGCTGCCCTCCTTTTCAAATTAATTGAGAAAAATTAATGTAGCATTGTTCTAGTTGCATGTAGCAGATTGAAGTTGTATACAAAGAAATGGATGCCTGGAATTCAGATATTAAGAAATGCAGCATGACTTGGCTGGCTATTTTTATCTAGCCCAATGCTATAGAATGAAATGCTTCACAATTCTAGATGAATGTTAATTGAACTTAGTACCCCTATCATAGAGAGAAGATGTTATCTTGCTTTATAATTGAGGAACACAGCTGTAGAAAAATAACTATCTGTCACAGAATGCAATTCCAGCCTGTGGCAAAAGAGCTCTCCCTCTCATCCTTTCTAGCATTCACAGCTGGATTATACTGGCCTATGCAGAATGGAGAATGAATTCACACAAAATGGTTTTTGTTCTTCCCGCCCAACTTTCCTTGAGTATGTTCTCCTGTGGACAAAAGCAGCATGAAAACCAGGCAATTACAAATATGGTTAGCAGCAACTTGAAGAAGGAAGGATTCCCTTAATATCACAGTTGTAGAAAATCATGTTCCCAATTATTATAATAAGCTAATTCACATGTACGTTTACCACTACAAATAATTGCTTTTAAAACATATTCTACATATTGAGTCTGCATTTTTCAAAAAATATCCTTTACCACAAGTAGGCTCAATATCATTAAGAGTTGCTGAATTTGTTAGAGGGAGTTAGCTTACAAACAAAACATTATAATAGCCCTTCTCCCCACCTCTTTCTTAACAGAGTTTTAGACTCTCAGAAAGATTCCATGTAAGTTATTTGATGCCTCATTTCCTCTGCAGAGAGGATGGAGGAAATGTTAGCAGAAAAAGTACTAATGGTGTATTGGAATGGCAACTTTCATAAATTCCATTCTAGCTGTAAATTCCAGATACTGCATTACCCAACATATGTAGAGGAGAGGAGATTTGGAAGAGAGAGTTGTCCAAGGTTGAAGTGAGCTTTGTGCTATCATCTTCTTACAAACATAATTAAAGTTATTAGTCCTGAATCACTGAACCACACTGAGCAAAGCTGACACAGTGAAGCATTAAAAAAATCAGATCAAGTAAAAACATCATTCTGATTGAATTCCGATATCATATTAAGCCTGAGTTACATTTTTAAGCCATTTAGTTTTCACTTGGTCTGGATGTGGGAACTCAGAAACTCCGCTTGGTAAAACATGATTTATGGTTTACTGTGCTGCATGATCACAGCCAAATTAAGTTTGTTCAGTAGAGTGGTTATAACAAATGATGTATGATTTTCTAGCCCCAGGCATCTGGTATATACTGCAAGGATAAAACATGTGCAAAAATGTCATGACACAAACCACAGCCTTTCATATTTGCATGATGCACATCTTGTCACTTATGCTTACGCCCCTTGCCACAGACATCATCACAAAATGGTAAATAAATGGGCTTCTGCATATTTAATAGCATTAGGACTGAAAAAGATTAGAAAGAAAATCATGGGTGAAATACTGAGGGTCAGGAACAGGTCTAGTTCCTTGTTTACAAATGTCCTTTGTATATTGAAGAAAGAGCTCATGTATTTTGTGATGCAAACATGTTTAAAGCAACTGTCCTCCCCTTTCATGGGGAAAATCTAGGAGCTGACAAGAACTTGATGCCACATAATCAATCTACCCGTCCCCTTAGTCACTCTCTGAATACAGGGACTTCAGTTGCCAGATTTCTCCAGCCAAATTGAGAACCGAGACAGTTGAAATCCACACAGCTGGAAGATGGAAAGACTGGGAAAAGGTTTACTCATAGTTTGTTTAAGATTTGAATATAAACTGATTGCGCCTATATAAAACCTGAATGAGAGATCTTAGCCTTACACCCCAATTCTTACTCAGGCTGGGGCTAGAATTTTTAAGCTGTGCTATCTCAGCAAAGACAATTAGATGCTGTATGACTGAAAATTCCAGAAAGATAGTTTCAAAGTCCCTTTGGCAGTGCAGATGTTATGCCTAGAGATAATAATGAGTAAAAATTTAATCCAAATGTTGCAGTCAATTTTTTTTTTATTCTAATGGCTGGTTTTTAAAAATATTAAACCGGTACAGGAAAACTAGTACTGGCAACCTGTGGGTATTATTAATTTACATCTAGAAACCAAAATACACATAAAAGATACAACAAATCAGAAAAGTAGTCCAAGATGAAAAAAAAATAAGCAAAAGAACAAGAAGAAGACTCCATGATTGCCTGTCCCGAGGTTTGTTGTTCTTGTTATTCTCTCAGACCTTCAATAACTTCCTGAACAACAAACAGATGTCCTGGAGATATAAAACTCTGCATCAGAGTATATCATTCCCAAAATATTCTTCTCTTATAGTATGCAGTATAAACCTTTATTGTGTATGTTCCTTTTGTTTTTCTTTTTTCATTAATAACTGGAATTATTAGCAGGAAGTGAGGCTGCTTTAGAATAAACACTGGAAGAAATGATGACAACCAGCTGTTACACCTAACTCAACTTTCAAAAATTTCTAAGACTTTAGTAGCAACGTATACCACCGGAGGAGCAGATAATAAGCAGCAAGGGGAGGACTTTTAAGAATGTGAACTAAAAAGTGTTATCTGGTTAAAATGATACCTCTTTGATGAATTCGAATTCAAGTTAATGCATTTTTGCTTCAATTACCCGGCCAGCAACTGAATAAATTTATAAACTTTATTTTTACATAAAGATATGTACGTAAAGTTATTGTAGTGATCAAAACATACAACATATACAAGTAGTCCTCAACGTACAACAGTTCATTTAGTGACTCTTTAAGTTACAAGGGCACTGAAAAGAGTGACTTATGACTGTTTTTCACACTGATGACCATTGCAGAATCCCTAGGATCACATGATCAAAATTCAGATGCTTGGCAACTGACTCGTATTTATGTCAGTTGCAGTGTCCCTGGGTCATGTGATCCTCTTTTGCGACCTTCTGACTAGCAAAGTCAATAGGAAAGCAAGATTCACTTAACAACTGTGTTACTAACTTAACAACTGCAGTGATTCACCTAACAACTATGGCAAGAAAGTCATAAAATGGGGCAAAACTTACTTAACAAATATTTCACTTAGTAACAGAAATTCTGAGCTCAATTTTGGTCATAAGTCAAGGACTACCTGTATTATTTTTGTTGTTTGAAATATAATATCTTAAGGCTCTTTTTGAGTTGTGGGATAACTATTCTAAAGTCACGCTTCGCTTTCAAGTAGAAGTAATCTCTTCCATTTTATCCACAATTTTAGATTCCCACTAGCTCAAAGCAAGTCTACAAATAATTTTAAAAGTATTTTATCAAAAGATTACACTCATTCCATTTGCCAGCATATGTGAGCTGGGAATGTCAAATGAGCTGCATTAATATAAAATGATAAATTGGAAAACATAAACAAAAAACGTGGAAAAAATTGGAAAACATATGTCAAAAGAAAACAGCATAACCCCCAAGATACCACTCTCTCTCATTTTTGCCTGAGATATGTGCCAAGCTCTTCCCTGCCTTTTGGTTTAAAAAAATTGAAAAGTGACATGCTTCAAAGCAAAGCACCTCTCAAATCATCTTTATCCCAGAATGCATTTTGAACCCATTTTGGCTGAGCTATGTAATTTTTTTTCTTTTCTTTTTTTTTGTAACCAGCCATGCAAACAGCCATTTTGAAAATGGCTAATTATTGTCACCCACTTCAAACTCTCAAAATTACAAATGCACCTCATGGGAAATAGTTACTTCTACTTGATACTCTATTTTCTGAAAATAACTAAGTTGATTAAGAAGTGGGACACCAGACACAGAAATCAATTCAGAAAAGTAAAATATTTTCACCCTTCCTTGAAATATATACTGTACTAGAAGTTTAATCTCTAAAGGTTTGTAATCACAAACATTCCTATTCAGCATGTAATTCAATATGTACAGTAATGAGGCAGCTAGGCATCATTTTTAAAGAGGAACTTAATTAAAATTGTAACTCCCAAGGAGCTGAGACAGTTACCTCTGATTAAACGGGTGGCACATAAATTTAATAATTAAACAAAATTTAAATCCTACTGAATTTATTTAAAACTATAGTTTGGGTGGGGAATAGAGGTAAATCTGCTTTTCTCCCTTCATATATTAGTATGAAATTGTTTTCATTGTGTATGGCTTTATTTCCTTGTCTTACAAAAGCAATTACCTTTGCTCACATCAATTAGTGAAGATACTGTTTTTATAAAATTATGTTTTATTTCAGAAATAGGCAATTGGAAAAAGGGTTACCCTGGAGTGTTTCTAAAAAGGCTTTTAGGAAACTTTCATCAAAGAAATCTCTTATGGGAGGCCGTACAGTGAACATTTATAGGTGGTGAGATTTCACATACATGTGTCACCACAGGTTCTTGAGAAGAAGCCACTGGAGCTCAAGTGATATGATCAAGTTTCAGGTCAGAAAAATGACCATAGTGCCAAGGAACTTCATTAGAGCAGGGATGGGGGAAATGTGGCCTTCTTAAATGTTGCAGAATTAGCTTTTATTACTATTAGTCATGTCAGCTGGAACTGCTGAGAGTACTTGCAATTCAGCAAATCTGGACCGCCACAGGCCCTGCCTAATATGTCTATACATCTCTGGCAGATGTCCAATGGGGCAAAGCGGCCAATTGATTAATAAGCCTTGAGCTTGGTCATGGGAGAAACCCAATATAATTTTCTTCCTCTCACCCTACCATTTGAGATGTGGAAAAGTTCTTTCTCGCTCAGCAGAAGATTATACATTAATCATAAATCTCTGACAAAAAGGGCAAGGAAAAAGAAAGGGAGGGACTGTGAGGAAAAACGGGTTGCCATAATCCTATTACAGATTCAGTGCAGCTTATTCTGCAAAGACCACTTTGCTGCTGCTAATAAAGCACAGTTGTCTGGGTTTCCAAGGCAACCAAGGCTCTTCATGTATTAGGAACTGCTATTGGCTTTTCTCTCCCCACTCTCTTTTTTATTTAAGAGTTAAGTCCCTTCTGCTCTGAGTTTGCCAGCATGGAGTTAGGTAACAAAATGAACCTGGTTATTGCCATCAACAGATAATACTGGTGGTTTAAAAAAAATGTAGCCAGGCTTTATTCATTCAAAGCATTTTGCAGCCCTGCCCATCAAAAGGGTTCATACAGGCTAAGATGATATCTGACACTGTTGCTTTAAGACAGTTCTACACCACTTTCTGCAGCCTTTAATACTGCGTGCATCTGATAAGGTGAGGTTGCCTTGCTGTTTCTCAGTGGTTTTTTTTAACTGTTTGATTCTCCTTGTGACAGAAAATGATAGACTCTTCAGGTAGTCCTTAACTTACTATCACAATTGGGCCCAAAATTTATGTTGCTAATTGAGAAATTTGTTAAAAGAGGTTTGCCCCATTTTACAACCTATCTTGCCACAGTTGTTAAGTGAATAGTTGCAACTGTTAAATTAGTAACACAGTTTGTTGAGTCTGGTTTACCCATTGACTTTGCTTGTCAGAAGGTTGCAAAATGGAATAATCTGACCTGAGATATTGCAACCATCATAAATATAAGTCAGTTGCCAAGCATTTGAATTTTGATCAACTGACCATGGGGATGGTCTCTTTATTTTCAAAGCTTCTAGAACAGTTCTGAGTTTCACCTTATGGCTGAATCACACGTGTGATAGTAATTTGTATGGATCAAATTTTGGAAGATGAAGATGTAATGACATTTAAAAACAAGGTAAAGCTCTCCATCTTAAATTTATCACTCTATATGAAATTTCTATTGAGCCAATCATCTAAATTTGAAAGATAGAAGTAGGGATTAGTTTCTATAATATATAAAAGGACCTTACATATTTGTTTAATACTACCTTTCATCTCTGCTTTGGTAGTGACTATTCAATTCAGAATAAAGCATGTCATTTGGAAAGAGGTGAAGGATTCAAACACCTGTCTATCCTGTTTCTGGCTGAGATTAGATTTGCTCATCTTGAAATTAAAAAAAAACTTTATCAAGCCAATTTTGGGGTATCATAGCCCACATTATTATAACAGATAACAGGTAATCAGAGTTGGAAAGGACCTTGTAGGTCATCTAGTCCAACCCCCACCCAAGGGGGAGACCTTACACCATTTCTGACAAATGGCTGTCCAATCTCTTCTTGAAAGTCTCAAGTGATGACGCTCCCACAACTTATGGCAAAGGTTGATTCTACCAACAATATTATCACTCTTCATGAGCTCAACCTTGTAGCAGCTATGTAATGAGAATAATGGATAGAGTACACTATCTAATTCTAGTTGCTCTTACAACAGGTATCTTAGTTATTCTGCACAAATAAATAATGTGCAGCAGAGTAGTTGCAATTGATTGCAGTTCTGAAGCATCCAACAGAAAAAGTTGCTATAGTTCAGAAAAACAGAACATGTTTTTCAGAGAGAAGATACAAGGACCCACAAGTGGCATTACCAGGTAAGATTATAAATACATCTTGCCTGAAAACTAAAGAGCTGTTGCTGGTTGGCTGTTATGGCTAAAGAGACAAATAGTCTGATCCAATATAAGGCAGCTTATTTCCTTCTTAGGATACATTAAAAGATCCAGGGTGATGCTGTATTTATTGAAATTGCTGATATCTTTTTTCCTGGCCCTATTTCTTATTTTTTATCACAGATTCCTCTCTTTTAAACAGACTGGCTAATGCTTTAAGAAAAATTGCAAATGTAATCTCTTTTTGCACCCATCCACCATCTCTTCACCATGTTGAGGTGACTGTCATCGTCATTTGCTCCATGAATACTATTCATTGAAAAAAAGAACAAGCATTGGAGCTTCTACTTCCCGTGTTAACTGCAGTGCCAGAAAATCCCTGATCCTTATATAGATGTGTTTACCTTCCTGCTTTCCATCTTTCTTTCATCTCTCAAATCTTCATCTCTATGAGGTTTTCATCAAGGATGTCAGATTATGTACCATTTAGACAGTTTGATGGCCATTGATAATTGCCAGCTCTGAAGCAAAAATATTGCTGCACTTAGCATGGAATGGCAAGCCAATTCAAAATGAGACAGCTCAGGAGCAATAAATGCAAGATATAAACCTGCTGTGTATTAAGTACAATCTGCCAGAAAGAAGGGGAGAAACTCATTCCAGATCTCAGCATTACATTTATTGAGCAAAATGAAATACAGAAGGTGACTGACACTATATTGCTAGTGCCATCTCTATAGATCAGTGTTTTTCAACCTTGCAACTTGAAGATGTGCAGGCCAGGGAATTCTGGGAGTTGAAGTCCACACATGCCAAGCTGCCAAGGTTGAGAAACACTGCCACAGATCAAAATTTATACACAAATATTGTTCCACAAGTGCAATGGGTCTTTTTAGCACAACAGTCTTTGTGGTGTCTCATGCTAATTGCTACAATATATGGTATAGTGGCACAGTTAGGGCTGATTTTTATACCTGAAATCCAAGTCCTCAAAACTCAGATAGCATTGGATAATGGGAACACCCACAGGTCAGGTCAGCATCAGCAATTTATCCCAAGATAGTCATATTTCTCACTAGTTAAGAATATATTGATAGCTGCCTTAAAGGGAAACCAAGGTACCTAGCAGAACCACTGATAGCCTAGGAAGTATTCTGCCAAAGTGATTGGATTGAGATGTGAAATGTATTTGGAAGATAGAAGAGATTATTATTCCTCTAAAACCAAACAAAGCTAATTATTTCAGGTTTTTCTGTTCTGAAGAGAGATACAGTGATTGCAATTCCTAAGATGTTTAGAAACCATAAGAATATATATTGCAATCTAGTCACTGTTTCTAAACTCTGCAGTAACTAATTTGCATGTGTGATTTTGGCTTTGTTATAATTTTTTCCTGGAATACAAACAAGTTATTCTAGTGACGAAAACTCTTTTCATAATACTAAAGCATAATTTAGTGTAGGTTAGGCAACCTGCAACCCAATTTTAAGGAAAGAATCCAAATATTTGCAAGAGCAGTATTTCTTTTTGTGGCATACAGAACAGAGGAAAAGAGTCTACAAACAGAAATGAAATACATAAGAATGGATTCCCTTACAACATAGAGGCTTTCTGATCTGGTCTTGCCCATAGTTTGCTTCAATTCCACCCAATAGATCCATGGCTCTCAGAAAATGCAGCTCTCAACTAAAATGTGTTCAAACCCTGATATAGAGCTATGTGGATAGGAGCAGAGCAGTGGTTCAGGCTTTTGAACTTTAACCTTCCATGTAGCTGAGAAGACAACTTCACCAAAATTAGTTTTCAGTTTTTAGAATTCTTGGCTTGTTATTTATGAACCAGGAAAATATTTACAATTCTATGAACCAGCTACCCATAATTGAAGCTTTTTTATTATAAGCTATGTCTCCTCAGGTATTCTATTCAATAACTTTGCACTAAATCAGTCTACCCAGCTAGAACTCAATGATCTGGACTGTGCACAAAGCTAAAGAAATGAAAGCCGATATTTTAACAGTGAAGTATAGCAAAATTAGACTTATTTTCTGCCTCTCAATGCCAGGTTGATTTTTTTAAAGTTCTTGTCAGGGATATATTCCAGTGAGAAAAATAGCATGAAAATGGCAAAGCATAGTTTACACAGCCAGCATGTAAACTATGTCTTTGGTTACTTTCTGACGAGAAAACATGTGTTGCCATGTTCTACTCCTATCCTACTGCATATTATCAGACACTTCCACTCTCAATCTGAATCTGTTTCCTAGAAAAACAATAAATTTACATTATTTTCAGAAATGTAGTCAAAAATGATGCTGGAAATAATACTTCTAAAGAAATATGCCCAATTTATCTCTCCATTTTTTTAAAAAATGGACCTCCTGATTGTTTGCGCCAAAGTCTTGTAAATTTCCCAGATGCATGTTAACATGTAAGTATCATGTACAATAAAAGTTGTGGTAAAACTATAGTCGTACATATATACAAAGAGATCAACAATTTATCAACAACTACATTCTCAGACAATAGGTTTTATTTCAAATCAGTGCTAGTATTCTTGAGTATAAATGACATAGTTTATAAATAGTTAAAGATGCTGAATTTGCCAGCTGGAAAGCAGATAGCTCAGGTTCAAGACCTGAGTGCCGCATGAGGGTTGAGCTACCGTTATATACTCCAGCTCCTACAAACCTAGCAGTTTGAACACATGCTAACGGGAGTAGATAAATAGGTACCGCTTTGGTGGGAAGGTAACAATGTTCCGTGCATCTTGGTGTATGCTGACCTCATGAACATGGAAATATCTTTGGACAATGCTGGTTCCCTTGGCTAAGAAATTGAAATGAGCACCGCCCTCTAGAGTTGGACAAAACCTTTACCTTTTACAGCAGGGGTCTCAAACTCGCGGCCCATGGGCCAATTGTGGCCCGCAGGATGATATCCTGTGGCCCCCACCGTGATATGAAAGTATAATATTAGTGCGGCCCGCAGGGGGAATGGACCTCTGAAGGAAGTCCTGCCTGCCGTTCCTCGTCATGGCTGACATTTGGGCCCGGCAAGTCCAAGCAGCCAGCACATAGAACAGGGTGGTGCCAGATGTTGGAGAAGCAGAGCAGAGCCGGAGATCATTAGCCTCCCCCAACTGGCCAGCTGCTCTCTTCCTTCTCTGCCTGTTTGTTCTGTATGGCCAAGGAGGAGGAGACCAGCTGGCTGGTTGGGGGAAGCTTTCTGTGCCGAAAGAGGCAGCTACTAATCTCCGGCTTTGCTCCGCTTCTCCAATGGTCCGGCTTCCCCTCTTGATCCTCACAGTTGCCCTGAGCTGGTGCGGTTCTTTACTTGGGCAGCCAGACACCCGCAGCAGCAACAGGCAGTTCCGCCCAGGCTCCGCTCAGGTGTCCAGCTGGGGCTGTCAGGAGTTGCTACCACCGGCGCAACTCCGCGTGACTCCAGTCCCGCGTTGCCTTGGGAAGGGAAAGGCAAAACCAGGAGCCGCTGACAAGTAGAAGCCGAGCGGAAATGACGTCTGCAGTGCGGCCCAGCCTCACCCAGACTCTGCCTCCAGTGGCCCCCAGGTAAATTGAGTTTGAGACCCCTGTTTTACAGTATCAACATTGAGTTGAACTTGAAGTTTGACTGTATGCTAATCTGTTTTCATTATGTTCTCACCAACTTATCCCCAACTTATCCCATTATTTGATCAACAGTGATCCAGTTAAGGAGAAAGGGAAAAATGAATTAAGCCCACACTGTTACAGATACGGAGATTTAAATATTTTCCTATGCAGTCTTCCTAAACTAACCCGTTTTCCTTCAGTTGTTATTTATCCACTGTGAAAATCGGCTTTCCATAGAAGAGCAGAGAATAATTTACATTAGGAAGGTAGGTAATTCTAGTCTTAATGCAAGTTGTATAAAAGAAGAGCAAAGAACAAGACATATCAAAGAAGAGAAGTAGCAGGGATCAGTGTCCCATCTCATTAGCTCATCCAATTTGTCTGTAGGAGTAGAAACTCACTCAACAGCATAATTTATCTTGATGTATTCAAGAACCCATAGAAAATATCTCATATACACGAGGGGGGAAATTAAAGAAAATATCTGCAGCATAGAACATATCATTAAACAATTAAAATAGGTGGGAATCAAATGGAATTAAAATGAAACTTAAAGAAACTGAATATACTTCATTCCCAACAATTATTCTTATGCTTTACTTTGAAAGAGGAAAAATCCTAGAAGTGGACAATATAAGTATTCAGATATAAATAATGTGTATTTGCCACCAAGTGTTTATATTGTTAAGTCCCACTCCCAGCACATTTACCCCAACGCAAACTACCTATCATGAACCAAAAACCACTGTCAAAATAGAAATATACCGTGAAGAAAACATTAACCATAAAGTATATAAAAGCTACAGAAAGAGAAATGCTAAGAAAAGGTATTAATTTATATATTTATTATGACTTTGAATCACCCAATAGCTATAATGTGCAATATAGTTCTAAACATACATAACTCAAGTAGAAATAGATAATACAAAAGATATGATACATACAGAGGAGCTGGCTGTAATCTGAACATTGGTCAGCTGTGTGGCACAACTACAGAAAAGGCAATTTATATTCGGTTGCATCATGAAAGATATAATTTGCAAATCATGGACATAAACTTCCTCCCGTATTTTTCACTTGTGAGAGCCTATAGTACATTGATTATGGTGTCCAGTTCTGGGCACCACATTTCAAGAACTCAGGAAAATTGGGAGAGGTTCAAAAGGATGAGGAGTATGACTAGAGAACTAGAAATTAAACCCTGTGGAGATTTAGCCTTGAAAAGAAGAGAACATGACCATGGTCTTCAAATACCTGAAAGAATGCCACAAAGGAAAAGGTAAAGAGCTGTCATCTATGGCAGAGAACATTGAATGATGATTTTAACAACAGAAAGGAAAATTGTGACTGTGTGTTAGAAAACTCTTCCTAAATATAAGAGCAGTTTGACAATGGAACCAATTATCAAGCAAGATATAAGGCTCCCTTTCAGTGGATGTGGTTAGTCAAAGGGTAGACAGTTGCCTGTCAGGGAGTTTTAATTTGGTCTCCTGCACTGATCCTTAAAGGCCTTGATGGCTCCTTTCAGTTATGATTCTATGAATAAGGGCATAGTAAGGACATCAATGCAACAAAATAAATGCAACTAAAATAGTACAGGTACCTCTTTAAATAATGGACTAATAAGGAGAGGTCTTCTTCTAGTACAGGTAATCCTTGCTTGCAACAGTTCATTTAGTGACCATTCTAAGTTACAACAGCTCCAAAAAAAGTTACATATGACAGTTTTTTTCACACTTATGACCATTGCAGCATCCCTATGGTCACATGATCAAAATTCAAATGCTTGACAATGGTTCATGTTTAAGATGGCTGCAGTGTCTTGGGGTCATGTGATCAGCTTTTGCAACCTTCTGATAAAGCAAAGTCAATGGGGAATTCAAATTCACTTAACAACCATGTTACTAACTTAACAAATGCAATGATTCACTTAGCAACCGTGGCAGGAAAAGTTGTAAAATGGGGCAAACTCACTTAACAAATATTTCACTTAGCGACATAAATTTTGGGTTCAATTGTGGTCGTAACTCGAGGACTACCTGCACAAAATGGATTATTAGAGATGCCATTAAGTAACACTGTTTTGGTCACCATCAGTGAAAATGTCCTCTCTCTTCTATGTGCAAGTCACTTTATTTTATGACAATAATGTTCCCCAAACTGTCACCTCCAAAATATGTTATACCTATGACTCACTGAGCCTAGCCAAAGACTGAAAGTTTTCTATTAAATTCTCCACAGGTTTCACAAATGAAAAATCCTTCCAAAATATGTATTGGAAACATCAACAGCTTCAAAAGAGTCTAGAGTTTAATTCCATTACCAGAGAGTCAGTTTCAATGGCTTCTCAAAATTCTGAGCATTTATAAAAAGCAGACATCCCAGAATGAATGAGCACCATGTTTACCACTATGTCAAATGAGCATATTCTGTTAAACTAGATGCCACAACAATAGATTTGGACAGCACCCCAAAGCATTCAAAGTGTATGTATCAGTTCTGAACATCAGGAAAGTAAGAAAGGGCTGTGTTTGTTATAAAATTCTGAAGATGCCATTAGGAAAGAAAGAAAGACTGCCATTGCTGTTCAAGTCAGCCAAAGGAATAGTTGGTGCTATATGTGATGCTTGTTTCTTCGGGGAACTGATTTGTACTTAGTGATAACATTTCTTAGCCACATTTCCTATTTATTTTGAGAATGAAATGGAGAAGCTGTTAAATGCTATGTGCAGCATTAAACAACCAACCAGCTGTTGTAAATAAATGAAGAATTATATTGTTTATAATAACATTTTTTTAAAAAGCTAGTGGAGAGAAAAATTGGTTCCTTTAGTCTAGGGGTTAAAGTAGATTAAAGAAGCTGTTACGAAGCTACATATTTTGTAACTTGGACATCAGAATGATATGAAACTTAAGCAGGGTCGGCACTTGTGACCTGGAACCACATGGGGTCTCCACGTTCTCTTTTATGGTCCACTGGACCCTCACCTGTCCTTCCCACAAACAATTGCTGAAAAGTGATGGCATAATTTAATTCAATGTAATATGGGAAGCAGATGAAAACTACAGTGTAAACCTTAAGATACAACTATCACATATGCACAAGTGACAAGCCTATTTTTCCTAAAATCCCAGTGCTGTTCCTGTGAATAAAAATATTATGTGTGACATTTAGCTCACCTATTTTAAGGTTAAAGAAATCCCAAGAAATCAAATAGTTTTCAAATACCAGTCAATGCTTAGCATAGGGAAACAAAATAAGTAAATACAATTAAAAGCATCTGTATAAAGTATTTTTGTGTACTAACATTTAGTCACTTGCAACTTTCACAGGAACTGAACTCATCCAAATAAATGACAGCCAATCATCACATTGGCAATATAGTGGCAACAATAGATTAAGTCCACAGAAAATGAATAAAAACACAGCATTTCCCTATGCTGCAAATAAAAACTAAAAAACATTCAAACTTTGAAGCTAAGGGCTTAGGAAAAAGGACTTTAATTTATATGTGAATGTGGCAGTAGCAGATAAAGAAGAAGCTGTGAAAACAAAATTGTTTTGGTATCTGATTGAAGAATAGAAAAAATGGATGGGAGAGCTATTGTGTATAGACTTTCTTCATACCCTTGACTGCAGGAATGGATTTTTTTTTTCAATGTAACCCATTAAAATTATTATTTCACTTGAGATCAAGGAAAAGAAGACTGCATTGATTGAGAAGTGCATTCATCTACAGATACCATCAGTCAATTACAATTTTAGAAATATTAAAGATTCATTGATATGCAGTGGACAGTGGCTTAATACATAAGATGAAGTTGAAAAATGATTGCCATGGGATTTATTTTGTTAAAAAAAAAACACTAAGAAACCCAAGATGAATACATTATTTTAAGACAGTTTTTCAAAACTTGAAAATTCAGCCAGTAGAAACTACCAAGGATAATAAGAAAAAAAAGAACAACAAATTGAAAACTAAAACAAGAGAATTGCATTTTAGTGTCCCTTTTCAAAGATTTGGAAAAAATATGTGAATATACCACTCAGGTTTTTCCAATTTTTGGAAGTGTTTAGACCATGAACCCAACTAGATTGTGTTGCCACAATTACTACAGCATCCATCATCCTGGCATTCTGTAATCCTGCTTTATTTCATTGGTGGAGACTAACCAGTAGGCAACAATGTTAAATCTGTGAAAAATGCAAGCTCAAAAGAGATAACTTGTTATAGCTCCAAAATTGTATTACGCATCCTGACGCTGAGAATAAAATAGTAAAACCTTAGAATTGGAGAGGCAGTTTCCTGGTTTAGTCATTTCCCTTAACATTGTTCTACATCAAAGCCATCTTTTTGTATCCTATCCAACTGAACAGAGCTCACTGTTATCCTTTGGCTAGATTAACACACTGTGATAAGCCATTATTTGTGTAAAAATAATCTATAAAATAATTGGTCATGACTGATTCTGCACTTTATGCATGAATCCAATTTTGTCTCAGTTATCTATCATCTTTCCCCCAATGTTATTGGAATCAATAGCTCTTTCTCCTTTACCCGAGAGAAGCTTCCCTTCTAGAGAGACAAACAGAAAAATAACTAGTCTAAGAACTAAACTGAATTGTACTTAAGTTTCCATCATGCCATTTATTTGTAAAGCAACACTAAAGGTGTATGGAACTTCAGCCTGAATTCCCATGGAGCTATCCAAGGTGCTACAGAGAACTTGAAAAAAATAAGTCTTGATGGCTATTAATCAACAATAAACCACTATGGAAATAATGTAAATCTCAGATATAATGCAGATCATGGCAACAAATCAAAGCTAATATACAAAGATATTAGTGAAGAGTATGTAAAAAAATATATTGTGATGCTATAAGTTGTTAGACATTAACCTGTTAACATGCTGCATATGGATTTACTGAGTAAGTCAGACAAATCAATCAATCACATTTGTTCATACACAATTAAATTATTCCCCCTCCCAAAAAAGTACACAGGTAAGCAGCAACTGACACTCCATTACAATATCTTCCAAGAACTAGAGAATGTATCTTTTCTTTTATGTACACCGAGACAAATTTTATGTGCACCAAGACAAATTCCTTATGTGTCCAATCACACTTGGCCAATAAAGAATTATATTCTATTCTATTTTTAGCCCACATGCACTGTGCATAGTATAGCCTGGTAAAATTTGAAGTACATTAAATTATTTCAAAGTAAATTTCTTACAAGAGGCTTGTTAAAGCTTTGGAATTTTATGAGATGGAACAAAGAAAACATGTAAAGAACTCAAGTTCTAAAGTATTATTTGATCAAACTGTTAAAAATAAAAGAAAGCTGGTTTATTTGATCAAGGTTAAAATAGATAATGTTTAGTAACCCTTAATTGAATTTTGCTGAAACAATGAGGCCTTAAGAATTTGTTTATAGGAGATGTAATATGGGAAGAAATGATTGTTTATTGCATATTAAGAGAAGAGTTCATATCCATTATGGTGAAGAGTGAAGTCAATTCTTTACATATTTCTTTTCTTTTTCTTTACTACTGTATATTATTTTTCATGCTTTTTTCTTTTTTTCTTTTAAGTTTGTATTAATTTTTAAAATTAATTAAAAACTAATTTCTGATTTAGTCTGAAGCTAAATAATTAAATATGGTCATTCCAAATGCCTAGTTCTACCACCAGGATATTTTGTATACAACAGCAAATTAAAATGTAATCAAGAATATGTGTTAGCAACACACTGCACCATTAAATCACTAAAAACCTACCCTTCCAAGAATTAAATCCAAATCCAGTCCAATAATAAAAAAAAATCAATATCCTTCTACCAACACACAATAAGTCTCTATAATTTATCTCGGTATAAACAAAACCAAAAAAGAGTACAGATACAAACTGTTTACCAACTGCCTTATTCAGCAACCATTCTAAGTTACAAAAGTGCTGACAGTGTTGTGACCAATGCCTGCATTTAATGAACTTCCCAGAATCCCTCACTCACATAATTGCCATTCAGTACCTGTTGTCCTGTACCTGACCTATTGTTTCCCTGCCCCCTTGGAGAGTGGAGTGTTTGGGGAGGAGAAGATAACGAGAGTAAGTAAGCACAGGATGAGGAATAGTGGAAGCTGGGAGTTTTAAGTGTGCTACCCAATCCCCACTGTGTTATTTTCTTGTAATCTTTTCTTCTTCAATCATTCTGAGGAGGTTGGATTGCCCCCCCCCATTTGTTTATGCATTCTCTCTGCTCTGCAGGGAGAGGGGGGGGAATCTCTTCTGTGTCTGACCCATTATTTTTTCTCCTGCCCCCTCCCCTGAGTAGAGAGATTGGAGAAAAAGTGATTACAAGAGATTATGTGGATACACACAATGGAGAATACATGAGGATTTCTGTTCCACACTCCTTTCAATGTGTATTCCCTATTGTGTACTCACTTACTCTCTTGCAATCCCTTCCTCATCAATGAATATATATCAAACGTTAATTCTCTTCTTGCTAATTAACTCAGTGCTGGGGTAAGCATTCCAAAAGTTGGCAGGGAGGGCAGGGGAAAGAGAGCACATGACATTCATGATCATGTGTTTTCCCACCTAGCTGCCATTTCACCAAATGACAGAGCTATCTCAATTATGGTCATTAAACAAGAACTACATTTAACAGAGGCCTGGTTAATTATACCCAACTTAATGCCGGGTAACAAAATAAAAATCCAGACATTAATGAAATATTAGTGAAATAGCACTAATAGAAAATAACAAAGGGAAACAAAAATTACCACATATTAGATGCAGGAAAAAAACTTTGCAATTTGTATTTAGACAAATACTAAGATGCAAAATAAAATAAAATATCTCACAAAAACAATAAAAGCTACATAATATAAGATATTAATTAGTATAGAAGACAATCAATACACTATCAATAGATCCAGCACAGCAGATGAAACATGCTGATAAACAAAGAGAAACAAAATACTAAATACAAATAACACCAACAATATGCCCTGACATTAGAGCAATACAAAATGACTGCATTGTTTTCTCCAAAAGATACTAGCTAACAACATCTCCTTATCAACTATATACCTATGTTCACCCCTGTAGGATTACATTAGTATACCAAGTTTACTGATTACTTAATTAGTATACCAAGATTACTAATTTTAATTTCTTCTTCTAGTCAAAATCTTCAATAACATCAAAAAAAAGAAGTCTCATACCATTTGATAATTAACACAAGCAGAAAGATTTTATTGTTTGCTTTCTGTAACCCACTGTTTTAATTTTTATGAACCCCCCTGGAATCTCATTTATTCAGTTTGTATACCACACAACTCCTCACCACTACGTTGAAGCAAATGACAGGTTTGGAGATACACTTTATGTTTAAGCCTGGCATTTGCTTTGCAGTACTGTTTTCTTATTTGTTTTTTCAAAAAGAAGTAGAAATACTGTAGACATCTTTGCAAAAGCCAGTTGGCATATATTTACCCCTAGGAAATGGAGACTGAAGATTTAATCCACTATGTAAACACAGCCATTGCAAAATAAAACATTAATATCAATTTGTTTTTGTTTTTAAAAAAAGCAATCACAGGCAAAGGTCAGAAAGAACTTCCACTAGCTGAACATTAGCAGAAAATAATAAGGGTTTATTATTTTAAATAACTATTTAAAGACTTTAGAGACAAGTCACTATCTCACTACGGTTTGTCAAAATTGACAACAAATCTTCTGAGATCTGCTATCCCTGTGCTTTTTAGAGCAGGACACTTATGCGGGGTTTAAAGGTAGGAGTGGTAAGCATCTGACAAGCCAACATTTCTTAATCCCATTTTTACAGTCTGTCCCCCCAATGCCCTATCTAATCTCCCTGGAACCCAAAGCTTCCAATTTCCATTCTTGCCCTTGAGGCAGAGGGAAAGGCTTTTCTCCTTCTTGTGATATCACCTCATTCAATAACCTTCTAGAATATCAGAAAATAAATCTTAGGCTCCCAACCAGGATATATTGCTCAGTGTAACACATGATGATTAGCCTATATATTTAACAAAGGGAAATGGAAGATGGCCTGAAATTTACCTCTCATTCTTCCTAGCTCTCTTCAGCTGCTGAACGTAAGCACAGCATTTAAATGTAAGGAACTGTAGGCAAAGATTAGAGGATGGAACTCCAGGAGAAGAAGTGATAGCAAGAAATGGCATGGCTCTAGCTTCAATCATCTTCAGTACCAGAGACAAATGTGGGTCAATGTAGAAAAATGAGAAAGATTAATGCTATTCCTTCATTTCAGTTCTGTCCATCTTTTTTCCCCCAGAGGGCATGATAACATCATTATCATAACAAGTGGGGATGGAAAAAAAGAATCACCAAGACTTGCATAATACAAGGTAAATTCAGTGAAATTGCCAAGCAGAAATTGCTCATACAAATGTACAAGCCAAGCTGTTCAGGGAGAAAAATTGACAGCCCCTCAGGCACATGTTTGAATTTTATCTTCATCCATGCTAGAGACCTATTTACAATTCTCCCAAGAAATAGATTCCTTACTAAACCCAAGAATATTTATTTTCCTTGACAAGACCGGAGCCACTGCTTCACCTTCAGAAAGCAGGTGCTTTTCCTGCTGCAGAGAGTGGCATAAACCCATCAAACATGAGATAATTTTGCCAGTTTTCTTTCACTTGAAATGAAATCCTGATGGATGATAGCCTCATCAGCTAAGCAGCCCTCACAAAGCACCAGAACTTTAGTAGAACGCCACTGTCTACATATCACTTGGGAGGTTCAATATAAAACAATAATGGTTTTATATAACAATTATAACTGGACAAAGCACTAAAGGGATGTTTTATTTTGACAACATTTTATCAGAAGCACCTTTTTGAAATTTCCAAGCAAAGTCCTCCTGCTTCTACAGAGTCAAGAGAAGCTGCCATTTTGATGCTTTCATAACCTCTTCTATCATTTTGTTTTTTTGAGCTACAAAAAATACTAGAAGTGGCTTATATGTATATGCAATGCATTGTAGAAACCTCTCTCTACTGGAAATGATGGAGGAGAATCCTGGAGCAATACAGTGTCTTGATGAGGCAAATATTTGAGGCTCAATGCCTCTATGTCTCAATGCCTCAATGGACTGGACATCATCCATGTTCACCACACACAGGTGTAATAATACGGTGGCCATGTATGATACAACATCACAATTTTTCCCTGTTGCAAATTTAATAAATATGTTCACCAATCCACATGCAATTATGGACAATTACTACCTAAGATCAAAGTACTTTTAATTAACAGGCCAATATCTTCATCATACCTAAAATATATTAAGTATTCAAAATGATTCAACAATTTGAATCACTGCTTCCAGTCAAACTGACAGGTCAAATCAAACCAATAATGTAAACTGAGCTAATTTAACATCTCAAATCAAATCTTGGATAATTGACACATAAATAATAAAAACTACAAGATGTGGACACCTAACTACTGTCATTCTGAGGCATACTATCTTCACACCAAGCACATCTGCAAAGCAGAGTTTTATTTTTATAGTAGAACTAAAGACCAGATTCTTCAGTCAACAACTGCTGCCTTTAACTATAGTTGCAATAGCTTCCTTGACCCAAATATCTTCATTTTGATAAAACTAAACAGAGATATCTTAGCAAAAACTATCACAACGCCCACAAAATATAATTATGTTCACTCTGGAGATAAAATAAACTGTTCTTTGGTGGTTTCTAAAATTATCTTACAATGCTTAAGAAAAACCTTATCAGATTATGAAATAGTAGCTAAAATTTTAAAACATGCTAAGGAAAGATTGGACATTTTGTTGTTAGTGATATTCCATTCCAAAAAAATGAAATTCAATTAAAGGATAATTAAATACTTACTCAGTCTCCAGTTAATGTCCTGGATTGTGTATCTCTATTCAGATGCTTGGTGGACACTAAAAGAAAGAAAATAAGAGAAAAAATAGAGGATGTTTAGTAACATTCTTAAAAACAATAGAATTGTGTTTTCTCTAGATGTTGCTATAGTTAACATGCCTGCCTCCTATTTGTTAAAGATAAATCACATCCAGTATGTGAGTTCGTGTGACTCGAGTATTTTTTATGATCTGTTAACTATGACTTCCAAAATGTGGTTTCCACACTTTTTTTTTTTTAAGGAATCCTGGAATCATACAAAAGATTCCCCATTAACACACCTTGGAGTTTTGGTGGTGCCAATGCTCAAAACCACTTCAGTAGGAAATTATAATGTAACACGAAAATAGGATTAACTGAGTTGTATTGTCTCAAAAATGCTTTCTTCCCTTCAAAGAGAAACCACTATCCCACTTCACTTACATGTATGGTGTGGCAAACCACTTTACGTCATTCCATTCACTATGGCTCTTAATTGTAGCACCAGCTAGCAAAAGCACAACCATCCCTGATGTAGAGAACCTAGAATATGTATCTGTCCTTAGTCATCCCAAGATATTCTTTACCTGATATATAAATCATGTGTATATATACAAACATGTAAAATATGTATAACAGATCTTTCATCCCCTGATAATTCTACCCACTTTGTCAGCTGCATGCATAACATAGTTTAAAAGGTATTATTTTCATCTATCCATTAATTTATTATCATGTTCAAATATGACCAATATCCAAAGCATTTTATGGAGGAAACACTAATGCAACACTAATGTGACACAAGGACATTCATAACAGTATAATGCTTAAACATTAGCAATCTCCTATTTACTACAGCTTATTATACTTATTGTTATCAGAATTGTAAGTAGAATACCTCTGCATTGCGTAAAGGCACTATCAGAATTGAGTCTGGCATAAACAATCATCTTTCAACATATGAGAACTTTTCTAGGCTGGACAACAAACAGTATACCACACATTCCAATTTTATGTTCAGGTGTTACCTTCTCATTATGTATATAACTGCATTACTTTTGCCAAGTATTCCCTAAGGAGATGCTGGAAAGCAACATTTGACCTCTTGTGGGCATTGCAGATTACAATGCAGAAGCCACAAATAATGCTGCAAAAAATGGCTGTAAATTAGGCACAGTCACATGATGACCTGCTTAACAACCATTGTGACTTATGGCTATAATTGTGGGCTCAATTATGGTCAAATGCCAAGGACTACCTGTAATTTGCATCATTTTCATTGACTATCTCTCATTGATTATATCTCTCAGTAACATACCTGATGATTCTCTTTGCTACTATCCTACAATATCACAACTGTTTTTCCATTCATCCAACATTCACTACATGCTACTGTCGGTCCAATGTACCTAATGTGTATTCTTAGAAAAGAACAAACACTGGTAATTGCTACAGATAGTGTACACCGGAATGTGTAATGAAGAATGTCCACATGAACGTTTGGAAAAATGAATGCAAAGGTCACCTTAATAGCTGTTTTACAGCATTATACAGAGGTTTCTATACACAGAAAGCAGCTAAATCTATCACATACTTTTTTTAAAAATTTCAAAATGCTACATTGCTTATTTACTCTGCCTTAATTTTGCTAGCCATGGGGAGTGGCAAAAATGTTCCACTGGACATACTTATCATCTCAGTTCTTAATAAACTGTTTACTAAGCAAAGAATATGTGTATGCAATGTAAAAAGTAAACAGAGAACAGTAATTTGATGTTGTCCCAGTGTTATGGATTAAATCTGCTTTACCTCTTTGCTAGCAGAGCAAGTGGGCAGGTATTCAGGGCACTTTAAAGCAAAATGTTTAGTGCTTCACAAACCTTTAAGAATAACAGAATAGCAGAGTTGGAAGGGACCTTGGAGGTCTTGGAGGAACCTTCCCTGTTCAGGCAGGAAACACTATACCATTTCTGACATCAGAAAAACCTCTAGTGTTGGAAGACCCACAACTTCCACAGGCAAGTCATTCCACTGATTACTGGTTCTAATTGTTCAATTTTTTGACCCAACTACCTCTTTTGGGGTCTTGAATAATTTTATTACTCTACAAAAAAAAAAAAAAAAACAGAACTGACCCAAGACTTGTTTTACACAATTATCTCTGCAATAGCAATCCCAAACTGGATTCTTGATTCTACAAACAAGCAGTTGCTCCATTATCACAAGGATACAGTAAGCCTAAATTACCTCCCAGTTTAAGAAACACCGGTCTGGAGGATGGCTTTAAAAACACATTTTAAGTAGAAAAATACAAAGCAAAACTTGTGCCCGGTATCAAATTCTTCACTTGTGCAGAATTTCAGAGCATGCTCCTCTTAAAAGAGTGGTAGAAAGGAAAACAAAAAAATAAAATAAAGGTTGTATCTAACACTAGCAAGGAGGCAGGTAGTACAGTGCAAGTCATTATCTGATTGGCAAGCCCAGCAAGTCCTGATATTCCAGTTCTCCTGAGTCTCTCTACAAGCAAAGCCTGCCAACTCTATTCTAAAAACATAGCAACCTACATACAAAGACAAGTAAATACATCATTAAAATAGTTTTTCAGCTGTGCAGCAAGCCACAGAATACCTAAGTACAATGCATCAACCACAGCACTCCCTTAGTATAATATTTACAGGGAAATCAGGAATAGAAATGACAGTTAAACAGGTCATATATCCGAGAAAATATCTTCATATCTGTGTGAGAGTCCTTTGTCATATTTTCCTTTGCTTTCCTCTGCTGCTGGGGCTATCACTTTCTTGAGATCTCTGCTGTTTTTGTATTTTGCTGTTATGCTATTTTGAGGATATTGCCAGAAAAGTACTGATAAATCACAGTGAATAAAATAGTTCCAACTTTCTTTCCTGATCAGATTTTACTCAAGCCAATGCTATTCGGCCAAGAGATTATGGGAGTTCAATATATCTGTAAGGGTTCGAGTTGAAAAAGACTTCTATAAATCCATAATCCTTGCCCTGATTAAAATTACGTCTAGCAGTTTTCAACTCAGGAAAGGTCTTGCATACTCAAATAGTGTCTGTGTTCTGCAAAATCTGGAGGACAATAGGTAAAAGTAAAGGAAAAATTCTTTGCTGCCATTTAGTGGTTGTTTGATTTATGCAGTCTACATGTTCATTTAAAAAAATACTTAAAATTTACCTAAAAGTTTACTTCTTGACCGATTTGTTTCAATTCCTAAATATGCAGAAGCTTCGCAGCTGAAGCAGCCTTTTCTCTTCTGAAAACAGCCCACAGCAATGCTAGAAAACATCCTTCTTCTAATGATCATGAATTACCTGCTTATTCCACTTTTTAACAAGACATAAGCAAAGAGCCTCTCTACAAGTGCTGAAATTTGAAAATACGTTGCACAAGTAATTGTTTCACGAGCTATTTTTGTTTACATGTTCAGATATGCTCCAATTATCTTATGTTTCACTCATTAAAAATAATTCAATAAACTCAACTCAAAAGGCATCATGCATCCAAATTCCTGGGCTAAACTTTTGTGATTAAATACCAGATTTCATTGCAAATGTCTTTTTTCCCTAATAATTTATTCAAATGGTTTGGGAGTAATTTTCTCTAGTTGTTCCCAAATAATTTTAAGATAGAAACTTAAATACGAATACTTTCTAGTATTTAAACAAGGAGTAATCCACACAGGAAGAAGGAGCAATCATCACAGTGTGAACCAATATAGCAACCAATCATAAGAAATATATAAGGCACTTCCTTAATGTAGCTATAAAACTGTAAATATTCTAGGATATAATTACAATCAGGACATATTCTTCCTCTTTGCCTTATGGTCCTTCATCAACTGAATTCAGCAAGAGAAAGCTCCAAATTCTTTTTCCTTGGAGCAAGAATGTCAATCAGTAGAGCCTTTTTGGTTGAATCATCAATGTTGAAGATAACACAACCTCCATGACCAAAGATGTTTACCAGGTACAGGCACTATTAATATGACATCATTTCTTAAAATAAAATGTCAAATGTTCCTTGAATCTCTTGTTTCATAACAAGAGATTGATCTGACTTACACGGATTGTTACCTTAGATTAATACTGTTTGATTAATGCTTTAACTCCATTTTGAGGTTGTCCTTGCTACAACTAATTATCACTGAAAAGATAAATGTTCTTCCATCGCAAGGAAGACAACTATCCACCCTGTATCAGCTTTTCCAAGTTTCATTGCTTTGAAGGAGAATGATTAAGCAACTCTTGAAGTTGGAAAAACATGATGAAAGGTTACTCCCACTAATTACAATCACAACAGAGCTATCAGTCCAGCAATTTTTTTCTCTATACCCACAACTAAGCTGCATATCATTATAAAATGAGTCCTTAGTATAATAAAGAAGATAAGTCACTAATTTCCAGAGAGATTTTAGTACCCTGTGATCATAAATTTATGGAAAACAACTCTGGCATTTAAGAATGCTTTATTACAAACCAGAAATAATTAGAGGAATTATCTGGAAAAGCTTTGATTTTTTTTTCTACCATGGTCCTGATTTTGAATGTATGGAAGGCAACTGGAATCTTTATTAATTATACTAAAATTAGCTTGAAATTTAAATCCCACATTATTGATTTAATTGCCACTGGACCCGAAATGAGTTCCCAAATTTGGGAGGGGGGGGTCTCAAAACAACATTTTACCAGATGTTGAAATGTCACAAATTTAGCTTTTGTGTTAAACACACATAATTTCATATATGTCTTTAATGTATAACTTAACCTAATCACCATCTAAAATCACACTATCCAAATGGCCAAGGCAGTAGGAGGCCTATCCATTTTCTAAGTAAATAATAAACTCAAATGTTGGAAGCACAAAAATTCCTTTATTATTTATTCAAAATTTTGTACTCTTGAGGACAAATAGACCCAACAAATGGCAAGACATAACTGCTCTTATCCAGATATGGAAGCTAAGAAAGGCCAGGCCAAGTAAGAATTTGGATGGATCAAGTGCCCTATTGGAGATCAACTATGGGGGAGAGTACCTATTGAAAGATGAAAGTTTGGAGAAGATAGAAAGTCACCTGATCTTTGTGCTATCCATTCCCTCACTAATATCCAGCTCTTTAAGGAAAGGAAGCATTAAAGAAAAAATGATAAAAGCAAAGAGACACCTAAGTATAAGCCATGAGAAATAACCATTTAAATTTGTATAAACTTGCTGCATGAGCTGGTTTTTCTTGCCTTTCAGCCCCTTGAATATTTGTGCCTGAAGTAATAGGACAAGCCCAGAAAGCAAAGCAAAGGAAGATTTTCTTTCAACTGCAGGTGAAATACCCTGAAATATTACCCCATTGCCAGCCCCATCCACCAGAGAAGAAGGTATATGACAGCATCATTGTTTTTCAGTGGAATTTTCCCAAGAGCAAACCTTGTAGCTGATGTTGAAATACAGCATTAGTTCTCTATGGTCAGGATAGCATCACTGGGGATAGTGGGCAGAGGAGATTGAAGGGAGAGACAGGAAAATGGACCAATTCCTCCTTTCATCTTTCTTCAGAATTCTTGTCTGTTTGTTTTTTGTTCATTTGTTTCTCACCTTATTCTGTAGGAAATTAATCAGGAATTTCCCAACGGCAAGGAGGTTCTCCGCCTATTAGCATGGAAAGGATTCAGCCACCAGGCAATAAAATATACAGAGATTTAAAGTTTTGGCAACTTTAAGATATATGGACTTCAACTCCCAGAAGCTGGCTGGAGAATTCTAGAAGTTAAAGTTGACATATTTTAAAATTGTCAAGATTGAGAAACACTGGATTAGAGGATGTCGATTCTTCCCAAGATGCCATTGAAACTGGGCCTATTACAAGAACACACACTGACTGTAGGCTGCAATTCTTTACCACAAGCAAGCAAGAAGGAAACAGCTATTCTTGTCAAAGGGGATATTTTTTATATATCCAAACTCAGGACTGGATACAACAGTACATTTTTAAAAATATGTGCTTCTGATATTTTTCCTAAACAGCACTTTTTTTCTTTCATGGATAACCCGAACTACAGTAGCCATTCTTTATTGTCTAAATCACAATTTGCTGAATTCACACAGTAAAACAAAGTACCTACATAATGGCTTAGCACTCTCTGTTTTCCCTTGTGTAAAACAAACTTGTTTAAGATTCCCATAAATATGCAGTTGGAAAAAGAATCATTCATTTGGGATACAGATTTTTTTTTTCCTCTTTGCATGTCTAAAGTACAACTTTCAGACTTGTGGACTTCAATTCCCAGAACTCTCCAGCAAGAGACCCCTACTCTAGTTCAACCACATCTAAGCAAGTGTGTCTGCCATGAGATCTAAGGAGAATCTGAGTGGTTTTATTTTTATGATTACTTATCTATTTAATTATTAAATGTGTATAGCTACTCAACTCAAGCTCATGAATCTAGACAGGTAACAATATTTTAAAATAAAATAAAAACTATGTAACAAAATTATACTAACATAAAGAGTCCCCCCCCCGTGCCCCCCGCCCCTCCAAAATACAGGATATGCCACACATCTGGACTCCCAGGCTCAACCACAAAACCTGGTCTTCAAGAAGTCTGATCTATGGTGACATTATTTCATGGAAGATGGACACCAGTACCAAAAAGGCCGTTCTCTGTCCTGCCAGTTGACTTTCTCTAACAAATGGGACCTGGCACGTGCTCCTCTTGCTTACTCTAACAGGACTTACAACTGGGAAGAGATGGTTCTGCAAGTAACCTGGTCCAAACAATGAAGAACTTTAAAGGTAATAGCTAGTACCCTGAAATGAACCTGAAAGTACACTTGCAACCAATGCAGCTTGAAGAGTAGAGGTATCACATGTGCCAAACAAAGGCACCCATAACTACTTGTGCAAATTCATTATTTCCTCTTGCTGTATGTCAAAGATATGACATACAATAGTCCTGAACTTACAACCATTCATTCAGCAACCATTTGATATTACAACAGTGCTTAAAAAGTGACTTATGACTAATCCTCTCACAATCATCGCAGCATCCCTGCAGTCACATGGTTAAAATTTAGACTCTTGGCAGTGGCATGAAACCTAAGGCCATCTGATCACCATTCGCAATCTTCCCAGCGGGGCTTCCACCTGCAAAGTCAATGGGGGAAACCAGATTCACTTAATGACGACACTTAATCATCATGATTTGCTTAACAACCATGGCAAAAATTGGGCAAGACCATCTCACTTTACAAGGGAAGTTCCACTCTAAGTTGTGGCTTTAAGTCAAGGACTAGCTGTAGCCTCAGAGGTATGTGAAGAAAATGGCTCTGCCTATCAGTCTTCTTATCTCATTAGACTGGGTGAACAAGTGTCTCTTTCATCACTGTATACCTGCAATTAACCCCACATCTGATTATCTTCCAGAGCTATTATGTTCAGCAGACAGCTCCCTTTGGTAACAGCCAAGATTTTCTGCCACAGAATGACTAATGACATTAATTGTCTAGATTCACACATCTCATGAAACAATGGATTGTGTTACCCACAATTTTCTGAAAAAAGTCCCAGTGGCTGAATTCATATAATATGGTAGGCAAAAACCAAGCAAAAGACATTGATAGACTTGGCATAACATATGAATGTAGTCACTAAGAAATCAGAGACAAATCAAGCGGTCCAACTGACCAGTAAATTAAAGTATCCCAGATATTTGACAGTATCCTACATCAGCTCCTCCAATTCACCAGCAATCTTTACTCTCATGCACCTAGAGCTTATAACAGCACAGTGAAGAATCAAAAAATGTTTTTGACATATAAAAGAGAAAAGAAGCAAGAAAATCAGAAGAAGATACAACACCAGCGAAAGTAAGAGATCAAAGTCAAGTCTCACCCTCTAAGTGTTTGTTCTTGCACACATCCTGTATTAGAAGCACTCAAATGGAAAATAGCTGAAAATCCTGTCCACTTTCTTTCTCCATAAAGTTAATCTAATTGTAACCCAGCAAGTTAGAGAGCCAGTTTGGTGTAGTCGTTAGAAACCAGCAGACTGGGTTCTAGTCCCTCTCCTTGGGCAGAAAACCAGTTGGGTGACCATAAGCCATTCAATCTCTCTGAGCCCTAGGCAAGCAGTGGCAAACCACTTTTGAAATACTGCCAAGGAAACTGTAAAGACTTGTCCAAGCAGTCACCAGGTGTCAACACTGACTTGAAAGCGTTTGCGCGCACACACAATACCACCAAACTGTACACAGCTATTAATCCAGCTATGCATTATAGCAATCCATGGGCTTGGACTTCCTGGTTTTGCTGTTTGTCTTGGAATTGCAATCTAAGAGGGGTCTGAGTTAAGCCCTGGAGAAAATACTCCAGAAATGTTTGAAGTTAGACTCTGCAGGCTAATGTTTGGACAATATAAAGCACAGTTAGAGATGGAAACTGCAAACATCATTCCTGACTAGATCAGCAATTCCATCTTTTTTGGGAGGTAGAATAGTGATTTTCAAAATATAAATCAGACAGTGAAAATATTGTTCAGCATATCGTATCATTTTATTTTGATTTGATAGCAAGCATTTAGTGTTTTGATGACAGATTTATCAACACTACCAACTATAGCATGAAAGAGAAATGAATGGGAGAATGATTTTTGAATAAATCTAGCAGTGAAAACATGCTTTGATATTCTCTTTCTATTATAGAGGCACACAAACTACCTGCAATCAAGTAACAGATTAAGAGATTAATCCAAAATGGACAAGGCAACAATTCAGATTCTTCATTTAGTATTTCTTCACAAATCCTAAGATTTTTAGCACATTTAGGCAGCTTAATCCCAAAATGTTTTCACACAGGCTCCTTACAGAGCCAGTAAGGCTTATTTTTGTTATTTGTCATAGTGGTTATGCAGGTTTTTTTATTAAAATCTGTCTGCTCAAGAACTATTCCAGATACATCTAAATAGTTTAGCTTCTTGACTCATGTGGCAAAAATACCACCACTCCAGAATTTATCTGACTCTTTAAAAAAAAAAGAACCCCAACACTGAACCCTTCTGTAACTATGCATTTTTAATCAATTCTAAACATGGCTGAATTCTATGCTACTACTAACAGTGTTCCCTGAGATTTTCATCATAATGGGGATCCAGTTCACCATAATTCAGAATTACGACTTGCTATAAACAAATAGCCCCCATTGCTGCTTCACATCAATCTGGCATCTTCTGCCACTGGAACAATTAAATTCACTCAACCTAGTCACAAAATGTGGCAATCAGAATCTCAACGATGATTAGATGGTTCCATTTGGTACCACCTAATGTAGCGGTGTGTCAAACTGCTGGCCTGCGGGCTGGATGCGCCACAGGCTGGCCACGCCCACGTCCGATTTAGGGAAAAGGAAAAAAATCCCAATATGTCACGTGATGATGCTGTAACAACGCAAGTTTGACACCCCTGACTTAATGCAATAAAGGAGGACAATTCACTGTAGCATTTCCTCTTATTGCCCAGAAATAAATCCAGCTACTGTATCACTATTGCCTTTTTCAACTGGATACAATAGGGTTTATACTACATCAGCCATGTACTGATGTATACACTACAGCATTATTCCATGCTGAAATGCCAACATACGAAGTCTTTTTGAATCCTAGAAAGTAGAACAACAAATTCGGACAGCCCATAAGCACAAAAATCCAACAATACGTATAACACCTGTTCTGATCTCTTGCCAGCAGAAAGGGCAGAACTTCCCACTTTAAAATGAGATTGTAAGGCTTGAGTACCCTTCATAAAATAATAGACTATTAAATTCAACCCCTTCAAAGCAAGAATCTAAATTTAAACTTTTTCTAGCAATGTATATCCTGATTCACCAAATCCAGGGATGGGGAGAAAAAAATGAAAATGTGCCTACATCCAGAATGCCCAGATTTCTTCTCAGGTTTTTCAGTACTGATAGCACCTCCTTCCATTAGAAATAATAGCAAATTGATGGTACATCTAATTAGAGCACTTTAATTGCTTCCATTGCTCATTCAGGTCCATGGTCACCCCCAAGAATAGAATCAGAATTTGCAAAGCTGTCCTTTCAACAACAGCATCTATCATTCTTCCTCTTTACTACCACCCCTGCAAATTATTGAATTTTAGGCTTGAAATAATGGAGAGGGGGGATGAGGAGCCTAGTGTTATATTTCCCCACCTCTATCTTCAGAATTTGCATCCCACCACCAGATCCAGCTGCTTTCCACAAACAGCAGATGTAACTGGATTCCCATCTGGCTGTATCTATATGAGCCAGTAATGTTTTTCACAGGCATTAACTGCAAGACATATTCTGAGAGATTGCACTGAAAAATATACATGGGAGGGATGTTCCCCTCCTCCATACCCAAACTTTTAATGAAATCGCTCTGTTCACACACACACACACACACACACACAGTAGTGGAATTCAAATTTTTTTACTACTGGCGTGGCTTGGTGAGTTTGGCAGGGGAAGGATACTGTAAAATCTCCAGTCAGAGGTCTCCAGAACTGGTCAGAACCTGCTGAATACCACCTGTGAAACACACACACACACACATACACACACAAGTCCTTTCAGAATCCTGCCGAAGAAAAGGGGAGGTGGGGAACCAAAGCTAAAAATATCCACTGAAAGGTGTTACATTAGAAGCAGAGAGATCATAAGGCAGAACTGGTCATGAATTCATTATGAACTCCTAATGAAGCTTTCCACACACAAAAAATGAAGCTAATGGTAGGGAAGGAGGAAAAGAGAGGGAAAAAGATGAAGAAAAAGCTTTTTTCTTTCCTCATGGAAAGATCCATCCACATCCTCACCTCATGCACAGCAGACATGTATGCCCAGCATTTTTCATCTTATGTGTGACAGAAACAAACTTACAACAAGCCCCTCAGTACCAAAGTGTTTATCAGGCATTATACCCCAGCCGTTTTTCTCCGGTTTATGTTTAATCTAAAGTTAAATAAATGGGGAAACTACAATGTTGCAAAACATTAGACTCAAGCATAATCTGTATTTGTAGTGATGCTTCCATTTTTTGCCCTATCTCATCCACAATATATCTGAGATTTCTTTAAAAATAAGTCAGCATCTCCATACTGCTCGGAAGTGTGTACCTTATACAAAAATAACTAAAGTAGTTCTCGACTTACAACCAATCATTTAACATTCATGTGTGGTTACAATGGACTTCAAAAAAAGCTACTTATAACCCTTGAATAAAGTTATTACTGCTGCACCCTCCATGGTCACATGATTGCATTTCAGGAACTTGGCAAATTGTGTTTATGACTGTTTCTGTGGTCATGTGATCACAATTTGCAACATTTTTTACTGCTTTCCAGCCAGTAATTTCAAATGGTCACTAAAGAAATGGTTGGTTGTAAGTCAAGGGCTACACTCAAGAATTGTGCAATATATTGTAAAACTATATAGTTTCTCTTTAAACAATCCTGGGTAGACTACGAACATGTTTAAGCAGTCCAGGCAAAGGTCTATGAGTATTTACTTTGTTTTTCTGACTTATTCATGCATAAACTGTTTCCAGGTGCTTTCATAGAGAATATCTTGAAAAACCACATGGTAAAGAAAGGATCCAGATGTTTTTGCTATCCAAAAGGACTTCCATGCTTCTTACCATGCAGAAATTCAAACAAATGCTTGGAAACATTACAGGGCAGTCTTCAACATACATCCACAATTGGGCCCCAAATTTCTGTTGTTTAGTGAGACATCTATGAAGTGAGTTTTGCCCAATTTTACAACCTTTGTTGCCACAGTTGTTAAGTGAATCACTGCACATGATAAGTTAGTAACACATTGTTAAGTGAATGGCTTTCAAAATTGATGTTGCTTGTTAAAAGGTTGCAAAAGGTGATCACATCACCTTGGGAGGCAGCCACCAATTTCTAAGCATCTGAATTTTGATCAAGTGATCATGGGGATGCTACGAAGGCCGTGTGAAAAATGGTCACCAGTCACTTTTTTCAGTGGCGTTGTAACTTTTGAATGGTCACTAAATGAACTGTAGTAAGTCAAGGACTACCTGTACTGAAGTACTGATTCATAAGATGAAACTTATCCTTGGTCTCTATGGGTATAAAAAGAGAGCAGACATAACCACCTTCTCCCTCCAATTCCCCATCAACATGCACACATATCCCTTCCAACCCTGTTTCTGCAAGCAAGCATTTATAAAGATTAACACTGGGAGAACATTGTTTGAGCAGCAGACTCTCTTTCTTCTGCTACACAATGGGAACCCACAGATGGACAGATCTGTGGCTGCTCCGCTAAGTCTAGCAGATGAATACAGTATTTGCACTTTCATATAATTTTTGTGCAGTGGCAAACTTTATAAGCAAGCCGTATCAGACAGGACAGTTCAGTAGGGGCGTTTTGTCTACTTCAAGGGTCCCCAAATTTGGCAATTTAAAGACTCGTGGACTTCAACTCCCAAAATTCCTCAGCCAGCTATGCTAGCTGGAGAATTCTGGGAGTTAAAGTCCACAAGTCTTAAATTTGCCAAGTTTGGAGACCTCTGGTCTTCTTTATTCTGATGTGAGCATTTCAAAAAATCACCCCAGAATGTGGGGTTCCAACAGCAATTCTTCATTTGCATAAAGGGAGCAATAACCGATATACAAACATAGTTTCTTTCACTAAGCAAAATTGAGAGGTCCTCACTGCGTATCAGAGTACACACAGGCTTCTGGATTTGGGGCAATATTGCTGAATTGAAAATGAATTTGCATCCTTAAAGAAGAAAGAAATATAACAACATCTAAAAGAAACATATAGTCTAGAGTTCTTCTTTAAAGTTACCGCACACCAAAGGATCCATTAGAGATATTCAAATACATGCCCAAATATAAAAATCCAACATTACCTCAGAGACAGAAAAATATTAACATTTTCATTTCACAAATAGTAAAAGGCAAAGGCAAGGTTAAATCGTACATCTTGCCAAATTCAAAGAAAGAGACCTCAAAGCCAATGCCTGTGGCACCATAACTTCCAACCCTCCAGCTGTGACACATCAAGAGATGTTTTCCAAAGGCTGGAATCAGAAGTACATCTGCAAATGACATTTATAGTTTAAAATAATGTGGAAGGAAAGAATACAAGGTAGCGGTCTCCTGCCAATGGATGGGACATGGCTAGCAATCTCAGCTTTAATCGGGGCAATAGAGTCTCACTGAAATTGATGGTGCAAAATTCTACTTTTTCATTAGGAGAAGTCTTGGGAAACACACCAAGGTCAACAGAGAGGTGCACAGAGATCACTGTTGTTCCACACAGTGGGGTGGGGAAATACTCTAATTCTCATCTCTTAGAATCAAGGCTTTATCAACCAGCAATTTATACAAACCAATACAGAAGCAGCCCGCAGAATACCCGGCATCAATCCACCCCTTCAAGATGTTTGCATACTCACTGCAGCAGTAATTATTGTGAATGTTTCATCCCTATTTATAGAATATGTCTGATTTAATGCCTCCATTACTATCCAAACTTGCTGTTAAAGCAATAAATGGAACCCAGCAATTGCAGGCAGAGCTGAGAAATATTTTGCTGCCATCAATAGTCCCACTGACAAAGAAGGCAAAAGGGAAGCACACGCACACTACATGGAAATATAAATCTCTGGGGAAGAGAAAGCACAAGTAGTGCTTACTGCAGCAGCTTCTATTCTTCATTCACAACAAAAGCAGTGAAGGCAACCAGGGACAGAATTCCATACATGAAACAGCTCTCCAAATGCCCCCCCCCTTTTTTTTTTTTTTGCAATGACCAGAACAAGGAAAAAAAAATGCATTGGGAAGATTTCTGAGAATCTAGGTGGTTTATATATTGAGTTTTAAAATAGATGTATTTGTATGTTGCCCAAAAACATTGCTATACAGGAATTAGGAGTGACAGGTAGGATACTCCAGATGTTTTGTACTACAGCTTCTATTGTTTCCACCCAATGCAGCTAACAAACCTGCTTATTAAGTACAGCAGAAGCTATATAGTCTGACATCTCAGCACCTACTGACTGGGGGAGGCTCTTTCAGAACAGGCCTGTATAATGAAAAACTACCACCAAGGTCTGTCTTTATCCAACAATACTAGGCTAAGAATCATACCTCAAACTAAAAGCAATGCACCTCCAGAGGTGTGTCTACAAACAAATACTCTGCCTCCAGATTACCAATGGCAAGTAGAAAAAAACAATAAAATGTCTACTTCTGAACCTGCAAACTATAACCAAATTGTATTCTTCACTCAGGCAGTTAATCTTTAGCTGTTCTAAAGACCAAAGAAGTTGTTGCTACAAAAAGAGTAACAATAAATCCTTCTTGCAAAGCAATATTAGTGTACACCATCTGAAGCAGAGAAGAGATGGGATAGTAACTATTAGATCTCAGAAAATGAAAAAAGGAAATGTGCCGTGTGATCAGTGTATTCAGTAATATCAAAGTCACGTTGGGCACCATTTACAAGTGAATGCATAACTCTTAATGAGATTGGCAATGCATATCTTTTTTTCTTTAAAAAAAGCCTTTTATAAGTCTTAAAATAAGCTCATGCACATGAAAGGAAAATGAGAAATCAAAGACAAAGCCAGCAAGTACATCAAAAGCAATCAAGCCACACCCAAATGCCCACTCAGATCAATAATAAAATTGCAAATTGTAGCAGTTCACAAATAAATGATGCTGAAACCCAATATATCACTCATATCTCTAAGAGGAAGTTTCCTACTTAGTTGGAAAAAGGAGACATTTTCCTACAGGCAAGACAGTGCATGAAAAAATAGTTTTGGGGCAGTTACCTGTAAAAAATGTCACAAAAACTCTGCTGCATATTTTTCATGTATGGTTGTATCTTTAATATGTAGCTATTAAGATGTGTTGTTTAGTACAAGTGTGCATAAGATTCCAGCCTAAATTAATAAAGGTGACATATTGTCTTCCAATTAGCCAGAACTCAGATATTTAAATCTGTATCTTTCTACTACAGAATCAAAACTAAGACCATCATATCCTTACATTAAAACAAACACACACACCTAGAGTGAAGATACTTTAATCATAATTAAACATAATCCATACACCTATAGCAAACAAAGTTGCAAAAAGCACGGAGTATGGAACTCGATAAAAAGGGAAGGTAACTAGTTAAAGAAATGGGATTTAAAAAGACATGCCTGCCTTTAATCTTTCATCGTATGCTGTAATAAATGTGGGTGAATGCTTAGAAAGTATACAGCAAGGAAAATGTTTTAAATGTATATTTCAATCCATATTATATAATAAAAAAAAACAAATGTTTTGTAAAAATAAATGTTAAAGGAGGAACTTCAGAGTATTTGCCTATGATAATCAAACATACATTTCTCAGGAATCCACAGAACTATCACCAGAATCCAGATTTTGATGTATGATTGTATTGAAGAAACCAACAGGAAAAAGAATATAAGGCAATTATGTTCTCAACATTACTCTCAATATTCTTTATTTAATCACTGATGCAAGCTAAACTTCTGAAAATCAGCAGGCCTTGTGTTAATGTGTTATGCTGAAACAAGGATCAAAGTACAACTTCAGTTCAGCAATAATACCACAGCTAATTTCCTGCACACATATATGCACATACATACCTAGCATATTAGCACTGATGATGTTATTTAGTTTGGATAATGAAACGTTTGCAAGAAAACAACCAAGCTCAGAGACACCCTAGAATTAATGTTTTCCTTTACTCTATTTACATGCTTTTCTTTACTCTTTTTACATAAACTTCAGGCATTCTAAAACACATCCACAATTCACAACTCATTTTCCACCTGGCCACTTTTCATGATAGCGAATGCCAGTGATGCAATTCCCTTGCTGATCTTTTGTAGGTTTCATTCATTCTTTCCTCTATATCATGAATTGCATCAATAAGAGGTATTTTTTAAAGAAACTTCTTGCACAATATCCATTAAAAAATAAAAAACATTTACAGGAGAAATAATTAAGAATACATTCACAAATACATGCTACAGAAAATTCTAATTTCTGTCTGAGGGCTCAGAGATTTAGGTCTCTCCAATAAAATAAATGGAGATCATCTAGAGTTCAATAAGCTCCTAGATACAAGATGGAGCCTCTGGTGCTTCAAACAGCAAAATGCAACAGGAAGGGAGGAAGGCATGAATTGCCATTTCCTAAGCAACTTACCATTTTCTTTCTTCCCACAGCACAAGCCTCAAAATGTGTTCTCTCCTGTAACACAGTGAGTAATCTACTAGAGCTCATCTGGTGGTATTGCCTTCATCAACTCACATATCAAAGCAAGATTTCCAACTGTATCTCTGCTTTATATGGAACAGAGGCTGAAGCAAAGGAGTCAGCAATTTTTTGTTTTAGTGGACAGGAGCTGGCACTTTTCCTGTCCTCTCTTCCTTCCGTAATTCTACAAAAATCAGAACCTTAAATATCACCAATAGACCCTGGCTTCTACATCACTAGAGCAAATCATTAAAAGAAATAATTCTATGCATATGTATAACGAGAAATATTAAGTACAATAGAATTTTTCTCACAAGGGTCCCTAGGATTTCAATTTAAGGCTGCAATCTTATTGAAAAGAACATGAATTCAACAGGGAATTACATCAGAATAAGCAATCTTAGGTTATCTTAATGTTACTCTAATCTTCATTAATCTTAAGTGTTCCTCCTTTATCCAAGCAAGCTTTTCCTTTAAGGATTTTACAACCAAAAGAGCCTCCCAGGGCTGTTAATATTTAACACACATTACAACCCGTGTTATAGCCAAGCTGTCAGAGGAGGGTGACCATTTAAAGGGACCACACAATTTCTCAGAATGAACCGTAGCTATCCATCAAAAAGTATACAAACGTCCAACTAAAAACATCCAACCTTAGAAAAAACGTGTTCGGTTCCAAAAATGGGATGATTAATCGAGAACGAGGCTGAAAGCTCTGGGACAGATCACAGCTGCCCACCACGACCGCCAAAGTGCCTGAAATTTGGGCGTGGCAGCCAGTTCACATCTCTTCCTCTCTCAGCTACAGAAAACGAGGAATTCGCTTCCAACGCTAATCAACCTGGAAGCCACCCGCCGCTCAACACCTGCCCGACTATCCCAAAACACAAGGAAGAGATACATACACAGCTATCCCGCCCAACGAGGTGGCCCCCGTGGAGCCGCCTCTCTTTTCTTCGGCTCAACGAAAAGCTGTAAGCTCACATCTTAGCAAAGTCAAGCCCTGGAGAAACCGCGGGACTCTTTTACAACCTTTTTCACGCATCAGCATCAAACCTCTCTCTCCTCATCGACTTCACGCTCTTGAGTTGTCAAGACCGGCCTCGCATCAAACACGGGAGAAAGGGAGGGTTTCTTTGGGGTTGGTTTTTTTTTTTCGTTTCTTTTTGAACAATGAAAATTGAGCACAGCTCCGCACCTTTCGAAGATTTGGAAAAGAAAAACTGTTGGGCAACCCCAGAGAAGATGCAGCTGCAGGAACAAGGCGCGATTTGCCCTCTGCACGACTTTCTGAGAGAAAACTCACTGAAGCCACCAAACAGCTGGCGCGCTTTCTCTCTCTCTCTCTCTCTGTCTCTCTCTCTCTCTCTTTCCAGGCCAATTTGCCTTTCGGCTACTCCAACCCCTGCCTAAAAAGCCTCCAGGTTTAGAGGCTAGAAAAACACGAATTCGAACCGGGAGGAGGAGAGAACGACAGCGTTTCGATTGTCAAGGAACCGGGACGGGGGAGGGGGCGGGGAGGAGAGAGAAGTTCAAGCAGACTTTAAAAACAAAAGGTACTAAGGATCAACAGGGCTCAAGCAAACACCTGAATTGTCTGGCCGCGATTCCCTTTCCCCCACCCCCACCCCCATTTCTAACAACCGGCAGCCAATGGAGGCCGGAGACGCGAGGGGAGCAAGAGCGCTGATTCGACGCCCGGAGGAAAGAAAGAAACACACCCCTCTCTCGGGGTAAAAGGGAGGAATATGCGGGGGGGGGGGCGCCGCGCAAGGCGAAGGCGAAGTGAGATGAAGAGCGGGAGGAATATCGGAATCGCGAACAATCGCAGGGAGAATCAAGAGGAGAACGACGTTGCGGGGGGGGGGAGGGAAGTGGGGGGCTGGAACGGAGAAGTCGGATTTCGGAAATGGGGAAGGGGAGGCGCGAGGCAGACCCCTCCCCCTTCTCCCGCGCCCCCCCTTCCCCGTCCCCGCGCAGCCTGCGAACGGCGAACTCCACCGAGAACCCTCCACGTGATCTCGCAGCCTTGCGAGCTCCGGCGAGACAGCGGCGCCGCACGGTTGGGGCGTCTACCGAGCTTAGCCCCGTCGGACGCGGTGGGAAGGCGGTCGAAGTGAGAGGAAAAGGGGGAAAAGCCCCAAGGCAGGAGGTGTCACGGGGAAGTGGGGGGGGGGGTTCCCTTCGGGTAGGGGGGATGAGAGGGGAGGAATCGACGCCATGCATGGCTAACCTTTTTTCCTCTTTCTGTTTTTGCCCCCTCCGGAGTCAAGACGTATCGCTGGCCGAGGAGAGGTTCATCTGGCGAGGACAATCAGAGGCTGCTCCCGAGCCTCCTTCCAATTAAAAAAAATAAATAAATTGCAAAAAGAAAATAAATGGAGGCGGGGTAGAACAATGCAGCGCCTTGCTTCCCTCGGGTTTTCCCCCCACACACACACGCACTCTGCTCTCTAGGCGTAAGGGGGCCAAAATAATAATCGTCCCCCTCCTCGGAAAGCGGTGGTGGGAAGGGGGGGAGAGCAAATAGTAATAAGCTGCAGCAGCAGGGAGTGAGCTGGTAGGCGGGAGGGCTGGGAGCTCAGCGAGAGAGGCACGTCATGAGCAGCAGAACCAGCCTCCGAGGGAGAGGAGGAGGAGGAGGCGGGGGTGGTAGGAAAAGAAAAGGACCATCTATGAAACGAAACAGCCACTATGCGAGCTGCAACCGCCAGGCTCTAACGTGGTAGTGAGCCGCCTCCGTCAAGTAAGTCGCAGACAATCCCGGAGCAGCCCCACCTGTTTACAAACGAAGGGCATCCGAAGCTGCTCTGCCCAGCCCTTTCAGGTGGGATCCCAGGTGAAAAACAAGGAAGCGTCTGTCTATGCTGGGATCATAATTCGATTCCGGGCTAATCCGCATTGCTTCCTTTCGTAGTAGCCCTTTCTACCTTCCTCTCAGAGAGATGGAAAGCTTGTAACCCCGCCCATAGCAACGCCCGTCTCATTGTTCCGTAAACCAAGGTGAGTGCGAGGCCACGCCCCGAAATCACACACCGTCCTTGGCTGCTGAACTCAATGTTGGATGGGAGGGGTGGGGTTTTTTTGTTTTTGTTTTTAAAGGTGTTGCCAGCATGTGGGCGTCTCTCAACGTTGCACCTCTGAGGTTCTATTCGGTTAACTATCCGGTCATTGCTTTCATATGGCTTTTCTCAACACGTGAAAATCCCCTATCATACGTCTGTAGAAATTGTATGAAACCTCTTGGGTTGTTTCTCGTTTAAGGATATCCATTAGGACGACGTCCCTAATGTATGGAGATTGTGCCAGTTTAAACTCCACTGAAAGGGAATAGGTTTTCTTTCCAAAATGACAATTGCTGAAAGTTTACCAGAATAAAAAATGTGATCCTTGCAGCCATTCGAAGAATTTGCAGATGTAGATGTTATACTTTTTAAAATAGTTTGTGTTATGTCTGCTTAAAGGTAACACCATCCCTTATTCGGTTAGCAATAGTGATTAGTGGACATGAATATAAATGCATACTGAAACATTGCCAATACATTTCTTATCTTTCAAAATGGGTAGAAGCACATTCCAGGTTTAGAGATACAATAGGGGTGAAATGGGTGTTGTTTTTAAAGGGAGCTCAGTCTAGAAGGGGAAAGTATTTCACTCAGAAAATACAATCATATCATAGAAATGTCAGTGATCTCCATAGCATCCTTAGAAATGCTGGTAAAGAGCAAAGGCAACGGAAGAGTGTGGGCAACTGACAGCTGTGTGACAGAGCTATGGCCATGACATTAACTCAGGCCATGTTTATGTGACATACGCACTTATGATTAAATAAATCATGGTTTCTCCTTGGTTTTCCCACTTGTCTGGGATAACAATGACATGGGGAACTATGCAATAATCAAATAGACTGGATTTGCATAGCTAAAACATAATTTAGTTGTTTGTGTCCTGTGTGTCATGCAAACACAGTCTCTACCACAAAGGCAAAGAATTGGGTAACAGCCAGGAGCATGACCATGGAACACTCTTTGTCATACATGCATGGGGAAGGGGGGGGAGTCAAATTCTTCCTATAGGCGATGCTTCTTCACATCTTGCCCAAATGGAAGAGAAAAAAAGATAGCCTTGAGTTAGACTCTGCGGAACAGCCAGAAATAGCTTGGACGGCCATTAATTCAAATTCACATTGGATCTGAAACCATTTTCCTGTCTCAAAAAGATGAAAAGGAAAGGCATGCTTGGCCCCTATAAAAACAGATCTGAAATACTGCTTGGAATCAAAGTATTGCCTATGCCTATTCTCAGGTATAGATTGAGAAGGTCTACAACAACATGCAAGGAGCTTTGATCTTTAATCATCGAAGTCTCCAGTAGCCCACGGCTTGGAATACAAAGAAACTCTGCTCAAAGGATATAGTGAATGCTTTGCCTGTATAAGACACTTTGAATTTTCCCTTACTGCTGAGGAAGAGTACAGCATGTGTAGCTACAAGGTATTTACATAGCTTGAATCTATATTTACAACATAGGATTCCAATAGGCCTTCAAAACAGCCCTCATTTGTATACACTTATCAGAATGTTGTAATTTTGATTAGTGCTATGTTCTCTTGTCTATCTCCTGCCTTTATTTTATATAAATAACTCAAAGCCACAAACATGCATAGTACTGCTCTCTTCTCCTATTTTCCCCACAACAACCTCAGGTGGGTTGGGCTGAGTGAGCGACTGGCCCAAAATCAGCCAATCAGCTTTCATGCCTAAGGTAGGATTAGAACTCACAGCTTCATGGTTTCCAGGCTAGCATTTTAATCACTATGCCAACCCGGGTCTCTTTTGCATTAACTTGAATTCATTTTCATGTACGGCATTTTATTTTTCTTTCAAAGAAAACTTTCAGAGTGAACATATTTGTGTGTTTAAGAAACACTATTCAAGCATTTCATATAATAAGTTATATAGCAAACAATCTTAAACCCAACAAAAGAACATGCTAGAACTGCAGTGCCATGCTCTGATGAGGAAAAGATAGCCATGCATATGCAACATCATTACATATATTATAGTTGGCAAGTAATGCAACTGAGTTGAGGTCTCAATCTTCCTTTTGCCTCAGGCTCTTGGTAAACAGGTTGCAGTCAGTGCCACTGCTCTGGGGGGAATATTGTTAATGTTTCCAGCAACAAAAATTAGCTTCTGAAAGATGAGTTTAGAAAAATCTAGTTTCTGTATGAGAGTAATGTAAGGTATAAAGCTGAGAATTTTTCCTACCACTAAAGCTTCATGATTGACAACTGAAAAAGGGTTGCCAAGAACAAAATACAGGAAAGAAATGATAGGGTAATGCAGATTATTTTCAGAAAACAATATGCATGAATCATCAATCAAGAATTTTACTGGTTCACACAGAACCATAAATATGGATTGTTATGATCATAACCAACAACTTTTACATCTCTAAGTACAAATTATCAGTTATTTCAACATGGCGTGCTTAAGCAAATCATGATAGTGTCATCTTGTTAACCAAATCTTTTTTTCTATTGTTGTTTAGTTATACTTCAAATCAGCTGTGTACACTGGGCAAAACAGGCGGAGTTTTGTACATGTAGGCATATGGATAATGCTGCTTCATATCTGGCATTTAAGGATAGAAACTGAATCTTTCAACCAGTAAAATATGAAAATGTGATACCGCTAAGTCTGATTTGAAAAATGAATATTTAAAATGAATGACAGTTTGGTCCTGATCTGAAAGTTGGGTCTGGAGTTGACACTTATACTACAGCTTCTGACTTTATGTCTAACAAGGAACTATAAATTAACCAACCTGTACATTTTATATAAAGGTGAATGTAAAAGAAGGAGAACATTTGCAAATGTTAGATCTTAGTCCAAATTGAATTACAGTGGTACCTTGACACTCATCATTAAATTGGTTTCAGGAGATGCATTGAGTACCAAAAGTGATGAGTATCAAACAATTTTTTTCCCATAAGGAAAAATGTAATGAGTCACAAGGCAGTGGATACCAACACGTAAGTTCTAACTTGTGCATTAAGTACCAAACAAACGCTGAGTATCGGGAGAAAATTTTCACATCAAAATGAATTGAATACCAAATTCAATGAGTTTCAAAGTAGTTGGGCGCCAAGGTACCACTGTAGATTTATGAGACAAAATGGTTATATCTGAACTGAGCCATTATCTTTTTAGGAACACTATTGTTTTTTAAGAATACTTCTAAAAATGCAAACCATGGAGATTATCAATATATATCTTGAAAAGATACATGCATCAATGAATTGTGAAGGTTAGTTCTGCGTCCTGCAATATATAAAATGCACCTGTGCTCTGAGTCTATTGATTTAACCATTTTAAAAATGGGATCTATAAAGATACTTAATGAAAACCATCATTTCTACTGGCTAAACAATTTATTATTTGATAGAGCATCTTAAATATGTTTGTTGAGTAAAGCAGACAATGAATGGCAGCAAAGCATTAAATAACCTTTAATAAAGGAAGTCTGAATTAAAGCACAATTAAAAGCCATAATTTAAGTTCATCATCAGTGTATTTACTTACATAATTAATCTGATTATTATATAGCAATGACATGAATTTCATAGCTTGATAGGTAAGGTTTACATGTTTTTATCCCTAAATTATCTAAGGTTAGTGAATCAAGTATCATTTTTAACAAATAAATATAGAGGGAAATATTTGTCAATATGCAAAAAATACCCATAAATTCTCATCCAGCATTACATCAGTGCAACCATGTTTGCGCTAAATTACTGTTTTGTACTTCTCTTCATTGGTCACAATAATATGGAAGTTGTTTATCAGTAAGAAAATGGAAACAGGCTAAACCAGCGGTCACCAACCGATGGGCCATGAGAAAATTTTGGTGGGCCACAGAGAAATCTCATCCCCAGAGCACACCCCCAAAGCAATTAATCCAGGCTGCACAGAAACACAAGGCTGCACCACCCACGTGGCCTGCAGGAACCCTCTCCGCTCACTCACTCCTTACCCTGTAAACTTGCCTGCTAAATTCCTGTTTTTCTTTTTTCCAACCATCATCTGTTCTGCTGTGGGAGATTTTGCTGTGCCAGGAGATTTAGATTAGCTAGGAAGCAGGAAATGGTTGGATTTCTTCCTTTCTAGCTACTCTTTAGATCTTTGGCTCTGCTTTTAAGCACAGCCAAACCTCCCTTAGGACTGAAGGTTCTATTATTCAGTGCAGACTCACGACAAGAAAATTTGAGAGATGAGCTAGCCGATGGCAGGCAGATAGATCACTGAATGATTCTGTGAGCAACTCAATCTGCCTGCCTGCTTTGCATGATTTTGGGTAAAAGTTGCTGTTTTTTTAAATAAAAAAATCAATATTTACATACATGGTGTGTTGTGAGTTAATTTTGTGAGTTTGCTTGCAAGTAACTTTTATGAGTTTGCTTGCAAACAAATTTTATGTGACAGACTGAGCTAGTCGATGGCAGATAGATAGATTTCTGAATGAATCTGTGATTCTGTGAGCAACTCAATCTGCCTGCCTGCTTTGCCTGATTTTGAGTAAAAGTTGCTCTTATCTTATAAAAAATTCAATATTTATATAAATATTCATAATATTTACATACGAGCCATGCCCAGCCAGTCACATGCCACCAAGTCACACCCACAAATTAGGCCATGCCCACAGAACCAGTTAGTGGTCCCTGGGATTTAAAATTATGAGTTTGGTGGTCTCTGAGGCTCCCACATAGATAAAGATTTGTATTTTATTCCCACTGTTCAAATTTCCACATCAGTTCTCTGAGTGGTGAGAAATTCAGTATATTATGTAGGTTTGGTTTTGCTGAAAAGAGAGTTTCCATAAAACCAATGTTTATTTACACATACATGCAGTTGAAGTGTTAATTGGAAGCACCTTGTATTAACTTTCCAATCAATATCTCAACATTCAGGCTCCCAGATAAGATCTCTAAGGAGATGTGTCTATATTCAAAAATGTTGCTGCAGATCTCAGCCTTGATCTTCCAATTTCATTAGTACACAATGTGAGGATCTCACACCAAAAGAAAGGAACCAGAAGAAAATAATCTGATCCCTGAATAGCAAATTAAAATTATTTGAAAAGAATTTGCCTACTGAAAAATATTTATTTAATAAAATCAGAATCCTTGGCCAGAGACATCAAAATAATTCTCAGCAATCCAGAAAGAAGGTGTTCATCTTCCTTTCCCATTACATTCTCTATCCTCATTACAATATTTGGTGGTATTTGTTGTCATATAGTGTATACCAATGGGCAGACCTCCCTTCTTGACAAAATGTAGAATGATCTGAGCTTTTCTAAACAGTAGCTGAGAGAATTGCTGTAGAGGTGTCAAACCTGATTTCATTGAGGGCCACATCAGGGGTGTGTTTGACGTGGCCAGTTCGATATTACTCATGTTGAGGGTGCCTAAGCACTCTGCCAGTGAAAACAGGCTCCTGAGCTTCATTTTTGGCCACAACAGCCTCCTACAACCCTGTGCCAACAAAAACAGAGCTTGGGAGGGCAGCCCTCCCAAGCTCCGTTTTCACTGGCAAGGCACCGTGGGCCGGTCCTTCAATTGTCTCCAGGGCAGCCCTGTGGACCTTGAGTTGCTGTAGAGCAACAGTCAGAATTTGGCTAGTTGACGTAAATAAGTCAAGCACAAAAATGTTAGCAAGAAATTCCTTGACAATTCAGTCTCCCGTATACATAGGTGGCATCTTTGGACACATTGATACAGAATTTTGGAAGTAAAGGGTGATTATGTACTTATGAAAGAATGTATGTATCTCTTACTATAAATATTATCTTAATGAAATTCAACCTTCAGCTTGAATTAGCCTTGCATTGATAGTGAGGCAAGACCAACAATATGATTCTGTACATTATAGATTCGGTGCATTATTTAGAATTGTAGTCATAACGAGGAAAAAATATTGAAGAAAGTGATACCATAGTAATTGTCTACTACAGATAGTCCTCAGCTGACAAACATTTGTCTAGCAACCATTCAAAGTTATAATAGCACTGAAGAAATTGGTTTACATCTAGTCCTCACACTTACAATCGCTGCAGCATCCTACATGGTCACATGATCAAAATTCATGTGCTTGTTAACTGACATGAAATTATGTTTGTTGCAAGGTCCTGGTGTCAACCCTGAAGCTGATCTGGCCAGAGCCATCTTGGAGCTTCAGTGCTGCCACACTGGAGCTGAGGGATAGGGAGGGGGATTAGAGATAGCTGGGGTTGTGTGTGTGTTCAAAATAAAATGCTTTCTCTTGGGAACCAAAGATGTTCTCACACCTTACCAGAGGAAGGAGGAGTGATGTCACTAGACTAGCAGATGCTGCCTTGATTGGGCCATGTGACTGATTGTTTGGGGTTGAGAGAAAACCTTTTACTTTTAATTAGATGAAAACCAAGGGGCCCCTCAGAGTCGGTTTTCACCAGATATGTGCCAATATGATATTACCAATAAAGCTATTCTTTGAGGAATCCACCTGCCTGGGAGTTTTTGCTTGCAATGGATCTATTACTTGGAACCCTGGGGAAATGGGGGAATCTTGATTCGCTTAACGATTGCATTGGGGTAGGATTCAACTGGTATTATTACTAGTTCAGTAAGAGTGTGTTTTGTACATGTGCACTTCGTGCTGTGCGCGCATATACAGCATTTGCAAAAAAATATCAGCTGTGCTGCCCGGACAGCTAACAAGAGCTGCACACAGGTGCACACCATTTGAAAATCCTCTTCTTTCCTGCTTTGTCAATCTCAGCTGTGCTGTGCAAAGCAACTGAGGTTGAAAAGCAGGAAATAAAGGACAGCCAAGAGCCCGGGGGGGCAGTGGGGGGGCAAACAGATGACCAAAAGATAATGGCAGTGAACCCATTCGTTGTCTGCTGCTCTTCAGAGCTACCAGTTCTATAGAACTGGGACGAACTGGGAGCATCCCACCCCTAGACTGCATGATTCACTTAACTACAGTGATTCACTTAACAGCAGTGACAAAAAAAGGTTGTAAAATTAGGCATAACTCACTTAACCATCACCTTTCTTAGCAACAGAAATTCTGACCCCCTGGTTGTAAATGGAGGACTACCTCTATCTGGATAATTTTCTGTCTATTTATCTTTAAAGACCATTCACATTTCTGGTTACAAAAAAGAAAGTTAAAAATTCAGATGTCGTTGCTTTGGGTGTTCTTGACTTTTTAAATGTTGGAATTATAACCTTATTATAAAAGAATAATATAGCTACTGTGTTGCTACTTGGTTTTATATAATACCATATGTTAACCCTTTTAAAAGAAATGTTTATATATCAATTTTTAAAAAACATTTTAAGGGTGTATCTGTTTACATGCCCAGACAGAAACCTTGAATGCCAAATTCTAAAAATAAAAGGCTGGAGGGTTGTTTTTATTTAAAACCTGAAATGTGGACAGAACTGGTTAGTAGTTAGTTTCATTATTGTTTTCAATTAATCAAAAAAAAATCAATAGATAAAGTCTACAATATCTATTTTCTGCAGTAACATTACAGTAACAGTAACATTATGTAGGTAAAATATACAATGGAGAAGCCTTGTCAGAAAAATATCAATTCTTTAGAGCAGAACATTAGAGGGAAACCAAACATAGAAATTAAATATTAACTGGCACTATAAACTCTCCTTGCAGTCCAATAGCCTGTTATTTACTTTGATCTTAAAGTCTTGCACAATAGTGCCAAGCATTTTTAAATATTACAGTGCTCCATTTGAAAATATTGAATGAAAAGGTGCTTAGCAGAACCTGGAAACCACATTATAAAGGATAGTGTGAATTGTTATTATAAACAAAAAAGGCAAGTTACTGTTTCTCTTAAGTAATTCCCAGACTAGGCTTGGTGGTCATGTGATTGGGTGGACATGGCTTGGTAGTCATGTTATTGGCTGGGTATGGCCAGCTCAATATCACTCACATCGAGGCACGCATCTCCTCGCCTGGCCTCTCATGACTGTGGGGATGCTGCAATAGTCGTAAGTGTGAAAAATGGTCATAAGACACTTTTTTCAGTGCCATTGTAACTTTGAATGGTCACTCCACACAAGCAAAGTACCAGCAAAGGAGGGTGAAAAAAATTTCCAGAGAAGTTCCTGAGACAGAAAGTCTAGTCCTGCCAAGAATGTAATAAGGGTAAACAGAGAGGCAGTTTCTGTAAGCAACACCAGAATGTTTCCTTCCTGCCTCCTTACAGGATTAGGCCAGTAATTTCATCTAACAACCGGTTCTTCAAACAGCTTAGAATGTTAACAACTGGTTCTAGTGAATAGGTGCAAACTGGTAGAATCCCACCCCTTCTTGAAGGAAAAAAACAACTTTGCAATGTAGCATACTGTTGCTACTTGCTGAAATGCAAGTAATAAAATCAGTTTTCTATCATTGCATTGAATTGATAGAAATCTGATTTACTACTTGCATTTGTACATTAGCTTGAGTCATAATGTCAAAATTACCCATCTGAAGCTGAAATAAGTATGCCTGGTGAGGAAGCATAACCCTGGAGAGAAAGGCATTTATTGTTACAAATATAATAATATAACAGCACTCTGTTTATGAGATGCAGTTTTCAACTTCACTTCAAGCTCACTATTTGTATTAGCCCCTATTTGTTTTGCATGGAAATATTTCCCAGGGTATTTTTTTAAAAAAAGAGTAAGAGAGGATGCTAGTCTATCAATGCAGAACAAGGCAAATTGTGAAGGACAATTATGGTAGTGGCTAGTATTCTTCTACCTTGAATAGCAAGGAAAACCTCTGTCACCTCACTGGTGTTGTAGCTTTTATAAGGCCAAGTCTTTGTGCCATATCTAAACAACCTCAGTCAGTACTGCAGCTGAAAACAATCAGAATAGAAGAGGAGTGCCTTTTCAATGCACAGCCAGACCTCTGTTTATGATAACACAGAACTTCAATAATAGAAAAGAAATAGAATCACTTTGAGATATAAAACCATAATCAGGAGGATAATATGTAAATGCAGGGTGAAATAGCTTCAATCAAAGCACTGTTGAGAAGCATTATGATAAAAGTTCTATAAACTGGCAAGAAGAACAAACGTAGCCATAGTGAGATTGCCCTTTATGTTATTCTTATTAAGTTTAAAGACATGACTCAATCCATCTTAGTCCAATATTCCTGTTGAAATTCTAGAAGACAATTGCCTACATTTTTGCCTTCTCCTGTAGAATATGAGCAGATTGCCTTTGACAAGCCAGTCAAAAAGCTGAAAGTTTGCCAAGGGCATCCCAAAGGGTACAACTAATTCTCAGCTAGTGTCTAATCTCAAAAACTGTTTCCCCACTCTGCCTTGGTCTTGGAAGAATAATAAGGGGGAAAAAAAACACCTCTCTGGATCAGTGAAGGCATTATGGACGATGGGACTAACTTGTGAGGCGGGGGGTGTCAGTGTTCTGGTATTTACTACCATATTCAAATACAAAACTGCTACATTATCACAAGATGCCTGCCCAAAAAGCAAAGGAGAGAAAACAAAAAAGAAGGTAAAAGACCAACTAAATGGCACACCCTTCCATACATTAAAAACATTTCAGAAGCAGTAGAACGCAGCTTCCGAGATCTGCACATGGGCATAGCATACTGCCCAGAGGCTATGATACAAGGACAAATTATGCATTGTAAAGGTTGTTTGGAGGTGGGAAATACTTCCCTTTTTTTTTCTAGAAAAAAACATTTATTTGACATACATTTAAATCAGACAAATCAATACATACATACATACATACATACATACATACATATATATGTGTGTGTGTGTGTGTATGTGTACATGTACATGTATATATATACATTTTACAGCGTATATTGAGCAATGGTTAATTTTTTTTCTTTATCTTTATCATTGACGTGATCTGCCTTGTTACAATAACTCCTTTGTTCTTTTAATGTTTTAATTTCTCTATATCGTTTATAATTAAATGCACGTCTTCTGTCATTTTCATAACTTATCCAAATATCAAATATTACTTTTTCTTTAATCAATCATACCAAATGTTCCATATTTCATAATAGTCACTATCTTGTTTATATTTTAACAATTTGGTTAGGCTATCCATCTCAGCACATTCATGTATTTTTTTAAGTATGATAAGTATGATAGATTTAAACATGGAGAAAAAATATCAATATTTAATTTTGCACATTATAACTGCGGCCAGAATTACCCACGCACAAAACTGGAAACTGTCTTTCATTCCTTCAGAGGATATGGGAAATACTTCTAATGTAATCTACTGGATCCCTTGCATAGATTGCCCCGTGATGTAGGACAAACAGGGAAGGAAGCTAATCACCAGATTGCAAGAACATAAGCGAGCAGTCAGATGAAGAGACCCGAACTCATTGGTAACCTCACATTGCAATGAACAAGGACACACATTTAAATTTACAGCAACTAAGCTGTACAGCCATGCAGGGACAAAGATAGCCAGCGAAATGATTGAAGTCTGGGAAATGGGCCCCTTGTCAGTTAACAGGAGTGCTGAATTACCACAAGCTTGTCAAATACTTAGGAGCCAAGGGCTTGGCAGCACAAGGAAATGACAGCCAATCACTAGCCATCAACACACCATCAGCCAATAGGAAGGTACTCTAGTCTATACCATGATTTATATACCATACTATATCATGGTTTATTTAACTGCAGTTTGTTGAATAAACCATAATCCATAGATTTACATATAGTGGTGATAAATCATGTTTATAAATAAAAATTGCAGGCTCTGAACACATTAAGCCAAAACAAAATAATCTATATTATAGCACAGTGACATGTGTGGATGCCATTTTATATTATTTGCCACCATTTTATACCTCTTGTGGTAATACATTCTTTCTTTCTTTAATATAATGAGGCTGAGCTCCTGCCAATGTGCTTTTAGGCATGTGACTAGGACAGTCTTTAAGGATATATCACTCAACATATATTGGCTGGGAATGATAAAAGTTTAAGTCCAATACATCCCCAAAATATATGAGTATCTGTGGTAAGGGAGAGCTGCAATTGATAAATCAAGCATTGTAATGTGATGCAACTTCCACTTCTTTTGTATATGGTTACAATGCAGCATGCATGTATATAAGCAAGAAAGCTTGCATTGTAACTTCATGATAATTTCAGGATGTATTTAAAACTGTTCTGTCTCTCCTGCAGGAGTTTAAAGATTAATATTGAAGCCAGAATGTTCCCTTTTAGGGTTAATGGACTAATAGTTAGTAAAAGTCATAGAAGATTATTGCATGTACAGAGATAGAAATATTTGATACTACTCACTATGGGTGAATGGTTGATGAAGATAGATTTTGCTGAAAATGTTTTACTGATTAAATCAACTTCTTTGATTAGAGAAAATACATAATCTACATTTATTGCTGACTAGAAACTTCCTCTGGATGTTTTGTATAAAAATGAAAAAAATTAACTTGTGATTTATAATTTTGATGGTTAGACAGACTAGATTACCAAAAAAAAAATGATATCACTTTAGAGAAAGGTTAAATATATTCTAGAGAAATACATAAAATTGTTTTTCAGTTTTATTCAAATTCTATAAAATATTCCTAAGAAAATATTCCTTTAGTTGTTTTGAATATCTGTGAATTTATGAAGAATAACATAGTAATAAACTGAAAACAGTAATATTTGGGCAATAGTGGAAAAGAAATAAATTTGAACCTTTGCTCTCAAGAAAAACTGATCCTTTAAAAACAGCAACTAATGACTAAAAATAGAGTAACTACCCTTAATCATCTAGTTAGAAATGATTGCTTGAAATGTTTGGAAGTTTTCAAGAAGAAGAAAAATCTGCCAAAAATAATTAAATTGCAGTATACCCATTTAAACCATTTGTTATGATTGCTTGGCTAAGACACATTGGCTCAATTGGTTCACCCTGTGGCTTTGAATGCGTTAGATAAACCTTTTCTAAGAAGCTAAAAAATCAGCAGTTCTGTTTTATTGACAATTTAAAGCACATACTAAAATAAATATCAACCATTTACAAATGGAATAGAGAACTGCAGTTTCCACAAATCACTTGATCCCAACCTTCAGGACATACTAAATATGTTTCTCAAGAAGCATTAACTGTTTTTCTTATGATCTTAAAGTGCAGGTTAATACATTAAACAATTCTTTTTCAGGTATATTGGCCTCCTTAATGGGTGCTCAAAAAAGATTAATTGTCAATCTTTTTTTTATAATAGAGACATAATAAATGTAAAGTCATGACAGTTCACATCCTTTGGTTCCTTGTTAGCTTTTATTGGATGGATAGTCTTATTTTTATAAACCAGGTATTGGAAATTAATATTTAAAGATGTTAGTATGTTTCTTAGTTATTTTCTAAACTGGAAATTGTCTATTTATAAAGGTATTTTGACCTACCGTGCTTAGTTTATTGCCAAAAAGAACCTTCATCTCTTCTGGTAAAGACACTTATGTACCATTTACCAAAAGTTAGCTTGATGATGCAATATGTCTCCCTATAAATAAAGTTAAAACACTGGACAATATGATTCCATGTGGTAAATATTCCATTCATTGTTTAAAAACTGAATTATAATTGTTTATTGTAATGCCTTTTTTATTTAATTTTGATTTAGCAATATGATTGAAAGAGAATTTGGAGATTTTCTAGTTCAAACCCCTGCTCAAGCAGGAGACCCAGAGGTGGTATTCAGCCAGTTCTGACAGGTTCTGGAGAACTGGTAGCGGAAATTTTGAGTAGTTCAGACAACCAGCAAATACCACCTCTGACTGGCCCCGCCCCCATCTATTCTCTGCCTCCCGAGTCCCAGCTGATCGGCTGCGTCTTCTTTTGTTGCCCTGCACAGGAGAACAGAACTGGAAAGCAGGTTAGTGGGGTGGGGAGGGAATGGGGATTTTACGGTATCCTTCCCCTGCCATGCCCACCAAGCCACACCACACCCACCAAGCCATGCCCACAGAACCAGTGGAAAAAAAATTTGAATACCACTACTGAGCAGACCCTGTATCAGTGGTGGCTAACCTTTTTGGGCTCCCGTGCCGATAATTGCACGCGCGCTTGCCAGAAGGCAATGCGCTCAAGACCCCCCATGCCTCCTGCACATGCACGCACCCCCACACATGCACTGTATGCTTCTGCACATGCGCAAGTGTCTCCTGCACATCGCCACACCCCTGCACATGTGCACCAGATACCCAACAATCAGCTGGCGGGTGGGCGGTGCACATGCATGCGCAGTACACTTTTCTGGGAGAGTGCTTATGTGCCGTCAGTAATGGCTCTGTGTGCCACTTCTGGCATGCATGCCATAGGTTCACCATCATGGCCCTATATCATTCTGGACAAATGGCTATCCAGAGTCTCCTTGAAAACCTCCAGTGATGAAGCACTCGCAATTGTATAATTTGCAGTTAGCTTTGATTTGTAGTTCTTAGAAACATTTTTTTAAAAAAATCTGTTTGAACTAGTTAGTAATTGAAAGGCAGGAATGCCAACCACTGTTTACTCTTGCAAACTCAGTGTTTCAAAGTGATTATCCATTGTGTATACCCAGGGGTGGGATTCTATTCGCTAGAACCGGTTGTTAACATTCTAAGCCAATAATATGACCACCAAGCCATGTCCACCCAATCATGACCACCAAACCACACCCACCACCTAAGCCACGCCCACAGAACCAGTTGTTAAAATTTTTGAATCTCACTCCTGTGTATACCCGTAATGGCGAACCTATGGCATGCGTGCCAGAAGTGGCACGCAGAGCCCTCTCTGTGGGCACGTGTGCCATCACCAGCTGCTCTTCTGGTTTCTGGAGTGCACATGTACACCAGCCAGCTGGTCTTTGTGGATGCCAGAGCACCGGAAAATGGCTCCCCCAAAGCCCCCCAAACAGGCTGTTTTTTAGGCCCTTTTTGGACCATTTTCAGGCTGTTTTTGGCCTGACGCTATCAAAAGCAATTCACACCTTTTTTTTCCTCTTTCTCTTCGCCGCTTAGATCCTTTCTTAAAGATTCTTTGAAATGTTAATCCTGGGGGTATCTTCCATTTGATTATATCATCCCATTCCTCCTGCTGTTCGCTTCTTTCTCTCTCTCCTGCACAATCTTATTCTAGTCTAATCTTCCCCTTCAGGGTGGCCATTTTAGACCACCGCTTCAGGTGTCTACAGGAGGGAGCAATTGCCAATCCAGAGAGGGGATTTGCGACTCCCTTCTACCCAGCTGATGGGCTCCCCTTCCTCTGCCACCCCTATGAGGTAGCTTCTGCCCTGAATCCAAAGGATTGGGGCTCTCCGGTGCTGAAGCACAAACCAAAGCCACGCACAATCGCAGTCAGCGGTCTGTCTTTGGGGAAGCTCAAAACAGGAAGGCATACACAGTTTTATCATCCCTTTACAGACTGTGTATGCACACACACACACTGAAAGCATATTTTTATGACTGCAAACCCTTGCCAGGACCATATGATTTTGGTGGTTTATAAATGAAATTAATACTTTGTTGACATTAGATTGTGTGCGTTTGTCTAATGATTAGTAAAACAATCTACTTAGTAGGTTGGTATGGGAATGGATGTACTGTTGTTTCAAAGGAAGGTTGACTTCCAAAACTATTGACCACTACATCAAGAAACTTCAAAAGCATTCAGTTCACCATAATTTACTACAATGAACATTTGTAGAATACTGAAATTGAGTTATAGAGAAATTTGTGTTATCCCAGAAAATCCCGTGTTGGATAGCACCTAAAATGTGAGAATTGCATTCTAGCAAAATTACATTTGATGATTTTCCTTGTTGAGCTGAATATTGGTCTGAAATGCTGGCCTAGTTAAAAAGTGGGAGGCAGGAGAGCAGACAATCTGTCCCTGCAGTGGGAAACTCAAATGCTCATAAAGACAGGGTTTCATCCACCCTGAGAAAATAAAAAAAAATGTAAATTAGTTTTTTGGGAGTGGCAGAGTTTAGAAATTTGCAGCACATTGTTGCTTATTTGTAGACAGGATTATGCAACTGACTATAATAAAAGAGAGAAGGAGAAATAGCATCCACATATTATTCACATGTTATAAACAAGCATAGATAGCTATTTTAAGTACATAGGAAGCACTTTTAATTCAAAGGCTTCCAAAATGTAGAAGGTTGTGGAGATATCAAGATCATTTGGGAAAGTTGATGAAGCTGAAAGCAAAGAAAAAACTTTTGACAATACTGAACTCCTAAAACCCATTATATGGTCACAGTCTTAAGATGAAATGTAGGAGCCATTTCTATGGTGAAACTGAGTGACTGGTTGGGAATTCTGATACATGTAATCAAATGAATCTTGGGATACCAGTTAGGGCAGGCTGCCATAATTGTATGCTGGTATTAAGGCAAGGTAACAGCCTCCTCTTCATGACCAACCCAGACAACGTACTTCATTTTCAATGTTTAGGGTTTAGGAATAGCCCACATTATTTTTATTGTATAGCCCCTCTTCTAGATCAAAGGTTTCCAAAATTCTGTGCCCTATAGAAATTGAGCTTGAAAAACTAACCACTGAAACCATTCTCCTGCAAAGCCCAATTCCAATTACAGAGCAGGAGGTCTGCTATATCCAACAATGATTTACTGCTCTAGCCCTCTGCTTTCAATCAACTTCTGCAGTGGATCTTTTGTTTCCCAGTCATACCAGGTATTACAGAATTGTTATAAACTATCTAGAGGCTGTTGACAGGATCAATGAATGAAAACTACATCTAACACAGAGATATTGACAGAAATACTCATCATCAGGAGGTCCTATTTGTCTGTACCTAACCTATTGCAGTTCTTAACATGCCTCTTCTTTAGAACCTCCGTCTTTAGGCATAGCTCTTTTTTAGTGGCATCTGCAGGTTAGAGGCTTTTATCAAAATGATGGAAGGAGCACTGTCCCATCACAATGCAAGTTCCACCCACCCCCTTTTGTATATGAGTGCAGCATCATGGTGTCTTTTCTCATTCTTCTGCAGCTTTGCACCAAAAGTAATTGAATGATTTACTGATTTAGAGAGGCTGCGGACTTCATGTCTATTGAGGGCAACAGATTTTTTTAAGAATATTTGGCTTTGTTTGTTCAAGATAGGAAGCAATCCTGTAACAGACTGTTTTCGTTCTGTAAGAAGAGACCCATTGTTTAACTTTTCCTAGTTGGAAAACAGAGGAAAGAGAAAGTAGTCATTAATCCCAACATAGATATATTATATATGCCTTGCAGCATGAAGCTGCCATAGTCAAAACAAAATCCAATCCAGGCTATCAAGTTTTTAGTGCTGCTCTACATGGCCTTGTAAATCTTGTTCTCCCTAAAGCTTTTTGATAAGTAGCCTTAACCTAATGCCATCAATGTGTGTTGAGCACCTTCCCAAATTCTAAGCCAAACACCATCCTGCTTGGGATCTCAATTCTTGAATCTCAACCTTAATATGAATAGAGGATATCAAGTTGGAAATGATTGCAACTATATTCTAACTCAGGGAGTGTCAAACTGGCAGCCCACGGGTCAGATGCGTCACACGTAGGCCACGCCCACCCTGGCTGCATAAAGGCAAAAAACATTGCAATACATCACGTGATGCAATTGAGTTTGACACCCATGTTCTAACTAGTCTCCCCATGTTGAGAGAGAGAGGGGTGATAATGCAATTCCAGTTAAATAAGATGAATACAATTTATTGTTTCTGAGCGTGCAAAGTATATTGAGCCATAGGTTGGTGTCATACAACTCATTAAGCCACATACATACAATAAAATTAATCAAGCTTAGCAAAGAGCTTAGACTTTTAATTGACCTTGCTAAACAAATGTGAGCATAGAATAAGAGAAGACCCTCTAAAATTGTTACTCTAACTCCAACTTAGATTATATACTCTAGCCTTTTTTAAAAAATGGAACTATTACCTTTTGTCTGAAGCCATGATTTAAGCTCTGTTTTCTTGTTCTCCATTATACATGTACACCCACTTATCACTTTTCTACAGATAACCATCCATTAGCCTGCTTGGAAATGAGGTGCAGAAAAACAAAGTACCCATTTCTTTAAAAAAAAATAAAAAAATAAAAATGCCATTGGAAAGACAGCTTGGAGTTCCGCTTATATTGATCTTAACAATAGCAATAGCACTTAGACTTATATACCACTTTATAGTGCTTTACAGCCCTCTGTAAGCAGTTTTTACAGAGTCAGCATATTGCCCCCAACAATCTGGGTCCTCATTTTACCCACCTCAGAAGGATGGAAGGCTGAGTCAACCTTGAGTCTGGTGAGATTTGATCTGCTAAATTGCAGGCAGCTGGCTGCAGCAGAAGTAGTTTGCAGTGCAGCACTCTAACCACTGCACCACCGAGGCTCTTATGTGGTCACTTGGTCAGTTGGTCATATGATCGGCTGGTCACATCCTGCGAAGGTATCCTAATAAAGAGATAGATAATGCCATCATTGGTTGCTCAATGGATCTAACTCCTTACGGGCTAGTAGCCTGATTTCAAATTGATATGTTTGTTGTTTGACTGATTTATTGAATACCAGACTTTGACAAATTCATGTGTGTGATGTGTGGTGGCATGACCAATGATTTTTGTTCCATCCCAGTCGAATTGGTGTTGCTCAGTGAGTCAATGTGAGTCAATCAGAGATTTGTGGTTGTGTTGGTTGACTGCTAATTGGTATTCATGGATTCTTGTCTTTAGTTGTCATCCTGTTTGCCTAATATAGACTTGGTGTTGCATTTGATCTTGTAGATTACATTTCTGTTTGTGAGCCCCATTCCCAGATAAATTTTAGATTATCAACTACATTTAAAAGACCTACATGAATCTGAAGCAAAAGCTAAGCTATCTTCATCATTTGTAAGCACCACTTTAACACTAGCACTACTGGTAGTTCTCGACTTATGACTGGCCACTTAGCAATCACTCAAAGTTATTATGGATCCCCAAAATGGTACTTCTGGTTAAGATTCAAATTTGGGGAGCTCAGCAACCAGCCCACATTTATGGACATCCAGTGGTCACATGATGACAATTTACAATAGATTTTTTTGCCTATTTCCTGAAAAAAAAAACATGTTCACATAACAACCATAGCATTTACTTAACAACCATGACAAAAAATGTCATAAAAATCAGACCAGTCATGTGATAGCCCACTTAATGAGTGACATAATTTATGACCATAATTTCAGGTTCAATTACTGTCCTAAGTTGAGAACTACCTCTAGATTGTGTGCATTTGAAGTAAAGCTGGAATAAGAGACAAACAATAGAAAGCATGGAAATGAAAGATTGTCTGGATATTATGTTTAGATTTTCTGACTCAGAACAAATAGTTCTTAGCATCAGCCATCCTCCTCTATATATAAAGTCTGTCTATGTTAATGATATATCACCACTGTAGTCACTGAATGGCTTTACTGGAGAAAGTCTTAGTGTCATGTAAAGGGCACACTTTTGCTTAGTAAAGAGTGGACAAAAGAAGGTATATTCTTTCCAGTCAGACTCCTTTTCCTTGACTGATTTCTGATTAGGCCATCAGCTAAACCAGATTTGAGTTAGTCTAAATTCTGACTTGATCTGAACAACCATTCATGTGCGGCTGCTCAAACAAGATTTGGACATTCTAGTCTAAAGAGTTATCCTTTTGAAAAGTAACAATTGCATTTAATTTTGGCTTCTCAGAAAGAATTAAAATTATTCATATGAATCCAATGCATTCCATTTTATGTCTATGGAGATCGTTAATTATCCAGTCATGGTTGTCCCACAAGTGTTTTTCCAAAAAGGAACTGGATAGCCTTGGTTTTTTTTCCCCTCTTGAAAACATTTCACTTCTCATCCAAGAAGAAGCTTTTTCATTTCTAACTGAATGGTAGGGAATAGAAGGGTTTATATTTTTCTCAGTCATCTGATTGTTAACACTCAGAAGATTGGTCATTAGCTCTCTGGGTCATTGAGGCCACTTGGGGGTTTATCTGTGCCTTCAGAGTCACTTGAATCAGAGTAGAAATAGGTGAATCAGAGTGTGAATAGGTGTGGAACCTTCTTGGAACTGCTGAAAGGACTGTTGTAAACAGGAGATAGGTGGTGTCATCTCTCTCCCCCTCTGTTGGGAGACAGCTGTTTAATTTTAACATAGATGGCCTCTTGAGGACCATTGGTTTGAAAGAGGGGTCAAAGAGTCCATCTACGTAAAAATTGAATAGCCCTCTTGCAATTATAGCTTTGATGATTAGACAGAATTGAAAGAAAAGAGACATAATAAAACATAATGAGACAAATAAGAGAGAGAAAATATAACACAAAATGTATTTATAGCTGTGACAAATATCAGAAGCTGCTTTTTGTATCTTTGTGTCTCATTTTTCTACTTTTATTTTCTTATGCACTTTTAACCTTTTCAGTTCTTTTTTTATTTTCTCTGTTCTAATTTAGTTTGTACTGGTTCTTATTGTTCTTAAAGGTTTTAATTAAAATTGCCGTGCTCAATATAGAATTTTTATACCAAGATATTTTCTTACAGATTTATCAGGAAAATATATATAGTTTTCTGCAAGATTTCTATAGACTCACAATGTTAAAATATACAGTATACGTTACGTTTGCATTCATATTATTGTATTGTTTCTTTCTTGGGAATAATGATTTAGTTTCTTCTGCCCTGTGCTCACCTCATAATAACTGACATGATGAAAAGACACAGCTTCAAGACAAGCAATTTAATTGTTCTGTCTTTACAACAAATATGCTTAGATGTACTGAATTGTACTGAGGACAAAAATCATTTGAAACATTTGCAGGAAACAATCAAGAGAACCGATTGACCCAGACAAGGAAAATATTCATCAAACAAAAGGCTGTTTGGCAAACAGTCTGGCTGTGTCTTCCCAATAATCAAAAAGAATTTCAAGAGAGAGAGAAAGACATATATTCTTCACATACATCAACAAAACAAGACATTCTGTATTTCACATTTTTATAGATGTTATGCTCATGAATATGTAAACAAGAAAATCAAAAGTGAATTTAGCCAATTATTGATGTTGTGCTATTAGGTAAAAACAAATCACTATGAAAGACTGATGTTTTTGCATATTACATGAAGAATAACTTTGTCTAAATGTTTATAAAAGGAGAATCACAAATAGTGAGACCAGTCCTGAGTGATGCAGCTGTTTACTTTAATGTAAATGAATGCAAATCAGAAGGTGGGAATGAATAATACACCCAAAGCTTTTAGGCTCTGTTGTTCTAATATTATTTCACATTCCTGTGACTAATGAGTATTAGGTAAAACCCTCTTTAGTGATTTAGCCTTAATTCCCGTAGTACCAAGCTCAAGGTTAGAGTAAATAGTTCGATTTGGAACTCTCTAGTTTTTCAATCAATTCTTCCATGTTTACTTAGAAAGAAAAAGGTCAAAGCGCTTCTCAATATTTTTATTAGTATTATTATTTATGGTGCTATCAACAATTTGCCTCAACAGCCCTTAAAACTTTTTATTCTCTTATCATTTCACAGCTGAAAATAGAGATGTGCTTTTAGCATTTATGTTCTCATTCCACACAACACTGACTGACATTCATTCATTCACTTTTATAGCCACTGATATCACCTTTGTAACACTGAATGGCTCACACAATTTTTAAAAAACCCAAATAACAGAACCAATAATCAATTTTTTTAAAAATCAGAAAAAACACAACAATCTCTTTAAAATCAAATTAGAAACACAATTAGAAACCTAAATTGCAACTGAGAAACAGAAAAAGCAGGCAAATGGAAGTCATGGATTAATCAATATAACAATCTTAAGGCCAGGAAAGCGATCCATTTTCTGTGGGGGAAGAGGGTAAATGTTCCAACGAGTGAATGCTGTGGCAGAAAAGGTGTCCCCCCCCCCTCTCTCTGTGTAAGTTGCATCCATATATTCTTCAATAACCAATTTTGCACTGATTTCCAAATCAATAAATGCTATGCATTTTAATTTTGTATTTATAATGGAAAATTGCTTTTTATTTAAGATTGTTCACCACCCAAAGCCACACTCAAAGGAGTTGCTATACAAATTCAATGAATGAGTGAGTGAATGAATGAATGAATTAATAAATGAATGACAAGAATGTCATTTTTTGACTAAAGATAAGCTAGACAAAAAAATCATAGGGTGTTGCCAAAATGATGTTCACTAGCACATGACACAGCAAGGAGTGCACCACATAGCACTATAAAAGATGAGACAGATTTACCTCCTGAGGCATTTAATATTTACTAAACTTCAAAAATGGACCTAGAAATCTGTTCTCAGTAGACTGACCAAATAATTAAACTGAATCAAGTAAAAAATTTGATAAAGTTTATCATTTCTGAAGTAAAGTAGAATTTTTCCAACATAGTTTCAACAGCCCAGTCAGCCAAGGCTTGGGACCAGCATACTATATATACAAATGATACTCACCAACCATGCTACTCATGTTAGAAGCCCAGCTAACTCAGCTTATTTCATTCAACTGCTAGTTAATATACATGCAGAATTATATATTTCCTCTACATCCTGGACAATCCCTGTTTGTATAATGTTTTTTCCAGATTCTAATGTAAAGACACAATTTATTCCTAATGTATTCACCTTCCATCACTGTTCCAACATTTGTTATTTGAAGAGGCATTTATCATGAGATTAAATTAGGAGATAGCTTTGTTCATTATGCCATGATTTGGGTCTGCATATTGTAATTATTAGAGGTTATATATGGCTTACCCATAAAGTTGGAAATTTTCTAATATAATAATAATAATAATAATAATAATAATAATAATAATAATAATAATAATAATGTTGCATTTTCTAATATCTTCTCAGTTAATTTCCCACAGGCCTCTTAGATGTTCATGCTTCACATTCCTATATTTGAAACAAAACACCTATTTGTGCCAAAGGTATATATTTCTTTTTTTGTAAAAGAAGCACTGGATTATGCAAACTCAATCCTAGTTTTCAAAATTATCACCATTGCCCAGTCATTTCTTGGTGCATATGAACTACAGTTGGGATAAAGAGTATTCCCATTGATCTTTTTTGTGGTCTTAACTGTTATCATCCTGATTCTGTGCAAAAAAAAGATTGTCCCGAGCCTTTCAGATGACTCACTATTATACAATACTTCTGCCATTTGCTATATTCCAAAATATTTTGTTTGTTTATATTTAGGTAATCCAGGTAATAGTGTATTCCACATAAACCAGGATTTATAATCCACGAGTCTTGATGGAGCAAAACACCTCCTGGTATCAACACCTTCTCTTGGCTTATACTATTTCATGGGTCTCTTTGATGATGCTATGTAATAAAAGATTTAAAACATGCAACTATTTCTCTGCTTGCTTAAATTCTTTCTTAGGAATTATAAAGCTGCTGGAGGGTCAAAATGTAAATTTGATGTTGCAAAAATAGGTTTACTCTTCCACAATCCATCTCCAGAATGTGATTAAATTATTAATTTCCTTCAAACAAAATGTAAGATTATTTTTTGTTCAAGAGCAGTTGCAGGATTTAATCAAAGAAAGCAAACAAAGGAAGAGGAAATTAAAGGACAAGTTTACAAATTAACACATTATGTTTTTCTTGTGAAGTAGCCCTTCATAAAGAGTTGCCCAACAAGTAGGGCCACTGAAGGCCTTCCATAAAAGATAAATCCAAAAGGCAAATTTCAAAGGAGTGAGTCATTGGGAAGCCAGACTGGCTCAAAAGGAGGCAATTCAAATGCAAAGCCAAGCCATATCTTGCTAGAGAAGCTACTCACAAAGTAAATTCAAACCAGACTCAACAAAATTAATTTTATTTAGACAGCAGGACAGTCATTCATTACTTTAATGACTCAGATTGGACATGAGATATGAAATCTTAGTATTTGTGAGGAATTTTTTGCTTTGTTTGCAAATGGATAAGATGATTCAGACTGATGGAAAAGGATCTGTACATTTGGATTATAAAAAATGAACCTCTTGTTGAGATGACCAATCATACAAATTGAATAAATACAAACAGCTAGCCTTCTACCTGAGATAGAGTGTAGGCTGGATCAATAGTAAAATAAGCTACCTATCTGATGCAGATGGTCAAGATCAGAGGTGGTATTCAGCCGGTTCTGTCTAGTTCTGGCAGACCAGTAGTGAAAATTTTGACTGGTTCAAAGAACTGGCAAATACCACCTCTGGCTGTCGCCCCCCCCCCCCGCCCACCTCTCATCTCTCCTATATTCAGTTGTTTATTAGCTCAGCTGATTCACACGGCAGAGGCAGATTGCCACGCCTCAGCTGAGGTAAAAAGCAGCACAGCTCAGCATCATTGATAAAGAAGGCGGTCTCCGAGCCCTTTTTGCACACACGTGAAATGCACGTTTGGCATGTGCACATGTTAGGCATGCCTGCACAGCTCACCAGTGTTGATACAGAGGGCAGTGCTTGAGCCTTGCCCATGCACGCATGAAGCAAGCTCTCCAAATTGGTAGGAAATTTTTTTGAAACCCGCCGCTGGTCAAGATAGCCTTTCAAATTTTACACAGTAAAATGGATTAAACTTCACAATCGTTTTTGTCTTCCATGAGACAAAATTGTCTCAGGCATTTTGGACAACCATTTGTCTGAAATGGTATAGGGTTACCTTTTTAAACAAGGGGTTGGACTAGAATAGGGGTGTCAAACTCAAGGCCCAGGAGCCGGATCTGGCCCACAGGATTGCCCTGGAAACAGTGAAGGAGTAGTCCGCAGGGCTGTTTACACTAGCAGAGGGCAGCAGGAGGCTGTCGCAGCCAAAAACGGATCTCAGGAGCCCATTTTCGCTGGCAGAGTGCTTGGGACACCACAGGTGCCACTGACACAAGTGATGTCAAGCTGGCCACACCCACCCCGGCCCCCAAGGTCAAACACAACTCTGAGGCAGCCCTCAATGAAATCGAGTTTGACATTCCTGCACTAGAAGATCTCCAAGGTTGGACTAGAACAGGACTGTTAAACTCACGACCATGAACTGGATGTGTCACTTGCTGGCCATGTCCACCCATTTTAGCACAGGGGGGAAAGTCATGATACGTCACATGACGACAACATGACGCCATGATTTTGACACCTCTGGACTAGAAAATCTCCCTTCCAACTCTGTTTTTCTGGTATTCTGGTAGATAGTTCTCGACTTACAACCACAATGGAACCCCAAATTCCTGTTGCCAAGCAAGATAGTTGTTAAGTGAATTTTGCCCCATATTACAACATTTCCCACCACAGTTGTTATGTGAATCACTGCAGTTGTTAATGTAGCAACATGGTAGTTAAGTGAATCTGGCTTCCCCATTGACTTTGCTTGTCAGAATGTTGCAAAAGGTGATCACATAAATACATGCCAGCTGCCAAAACATCTGAATTTTGATCCCAGTGACCACAGGGATGCTGCAATGGTTGTAATGTGAAATTAGGTCATCAGTTACTTGTTTCAGTGTAACTTTGAGCAGTCACTGAACGAGGGGTTGTAAGTCCAGGAATACCTGTAAAGAAAGAAATAAAATCACAAGTTCAAAGTAGAAAAAAAGTCTTCTGAAAAAGCAAGATACAGGTGTAAGATTGTATGCAAAGAAAATTACAGGTTGCTTTATCTAGTTGATGAATTAATAATGAAAGGGATTTGGAAACAACATGAACTTTACCAAGTACACCATGTTACAGGGAAATTAAATATTGTCTCAGAGTGTGTTCATAAAGACTGCATAAGGTTGTGTCATAAAAGATTTGGCCACAGAAATTGAATGTGGTTCAAACTAGAGGAAAAAAGATTTAACAAAAGAATTAAAAATAAAAACACCTGTCTCTGGATTTAAATGTGCTGACTGCATTAAATGAAGTGCAACTAGGGTTATTCTCCCATGTCTAAGGAAAGACAGCCAATGTTTAAGGTTTAGAATTATTTCATTTAGACTAGAGTTTGTAGCCCCTTTTCTGTGACCCTAGAGCAGTGATGGCAAACTCAAGGCCCATGGGCCGCATCTGCCCACAGGGTACTTAGATATGAAGCTCCATTTTCACTGGCAGAGGGCTACAAGAGGCCGTCATGATTGAAAGTGGAGCTGGAAACAATGAATCCTCCCAGCCCTGCCCAGGCCAGCACAGGTGTCCCCAACATGAGTGATGTTGAGCTGGCTGCGCCCACCCAGCCGCCTGAGATCAAACACAACCCTGATGCGGGGCCCTCAGTGAAATTGAGTTTGACATCCCTGCCCTAGAGGAAACCTTTTTTTCCCTTAGGTTTCTGGATCCATTTCCAAAGTACATGAACAAACATTCCTTGTTTCCTAGAACAAAATTGTAATGTAGAAAAAAGAATGGAACGTTGCTGGAAATGGCTAAAAAAATGACTTTAGATACTGGGCTGCTAAATCAATATTGGAGAGAAGCAATAATAATTGAAATTGACTTGCAAAATAATAAAGTATAAAAGACAAAGGGGCAACACTATTTGTATTATGAAATACAGCAAAGTCAAATGGCAAGCACTTCAAAGGTTTTTATTTAAGGTTTACCCAAAGAGAGGAGACACAAGTTAAGCTGCAAACGTAAAGAGGACTTTGGATCCTGTCAAAAGAAAAAAAGAAAATACAGGCAGTCTTTGACTTATGACCACAGCTAAGCCCAAACTTTCTGTTGCTAAGTGAGACATTTGTTAACTGATTTTTGCCCCATTTTATGACCTTTTTGTCACATTTCCCATACCAGGAAAACAATAATACAGCATTCACAAAAAAAGAAAACCATGGCCTTCAATGTAGATGCTGAAACAGAAGCTGCATTATAAGAATGACCAGAGGTGAATGAAAAGCATGCATCAGAGTTAAAGCAAACCATCCAAGAACATTCTCCTCTCACCCAACACAATGAGATGTGAGGGCCGTCCATAGAGCCACAGGTTGAAAGAATACCAAATCTTAACAAAAGATAAGTGGCAATATACACTGAGAGGAGAGATGGAATCTCTTTTTCAAAATAAAACATGTGCAATGTTGAGCTGTGGTGGCGCAGTGGTTAGAATGCAGTATTGCAGGCTGTTTATGCCCACTGTCAGTAGTTTGATCCTGATAGGCTCAATGTTTACTCAGTCTTCCAAGGTCAGTAAAATGGGTACCCAGGTTGTTGAAAGAGGGCTGTAAAGCACTATGAAATGGTATATAAGTCTTATTGCTATTGCTATTCTTACAGAGCTATGAAATGGAAGCAAGTCCACTGGATACAAATTGGTCTCCACAATTAAAAGAGATTCAGAAAGACACCTTATACTACTAGGTTGGATTGGCTTCCATTGGACACTTTCAAAATATGGTAAAGCATACTTCAGTGTATGCACTGCATAGCATTGTATAGTACTGCAGCTTCAAGATAGTAATTCATGTGCCACATCTGTATGTAAAGATAGCTATCCTTTATGGGGACATTGATGAAGACACATACATGTGCCAAAATTTGAAGAACCTATAAAACAACTGTATCATGTGCAAGTTATTCTGTAGGCTCAATCAAGCAGCAAGAGTTTGTCATGAAAGGCTAAATCAAATGTTATGTAAAAGAAGACTCACACATGGCCAGATGCAAAAGCAAGAGATGGATTATATGTCCTGACTTATATTGATCAAAAGAAGAATGAAGACATCATGGCTCATCTGAACAAAGTGATTAACAACTGGAGGACGTCTATTGGAATGAAAGAAAAGAAGATGGAAACTTCTTTTTCAACCAGAGAAAAGAATGGATTTGATAGAGTGCTTTGGACAAATAGAGGTTAATGAAGTACACATGCCAACAATGAAATTTATCAACTTCTCTAAGATAATACTCAACACAAGACCACAATTTGCAAGCTCCTATATATCCACAGTAACAAATCATATATTGCATCAATTGTAGGGATACTACATTGGATGATGTATACACCAACAAAGAGAAATTGAACTGTAATCAAAAGGGTAAGAAGACACCTGAAGATAATTGCAAATCTAAAATAATTACATCAGCAAACAAGGACCCTAGACAAAAATTCACCAATATGGATGTGCTCTATTTTAGAGAAGGCACTATCAATTGGACTAAGCAGAAGCAACCAGTTGTTGCCTTCCTATTTACAGAATAGAATTTTTAAAGTATCTTCAACTCAAATTTCTGAAGTTGCATAGGCTGTATATCTCAAGTGAAAGCTGTATATCTCAAGTAAGGTTATAAATTTATCCAAAAAAGTATACAACACACAAACTTTATTGATGCCAAATATTAATATGTGTGAAATATGTAGAAAATTGGTCTTGTCCTACTGAAATACTGACTCACAGAATAAATGGTACAAGATGGACTTACCAAGCCTTTGCAAAGAGGTTATTTCAGTCAAACAGGTGCAGCAGCTATTGAAGAAAGTTGGACCATCTTAACATTGAAGGCACAAGCTTTTTGCAGTTTGCAAACCTGTTGATATTAGGCACCATAGGCGTAATAATAGCTAACAGAAGTACTGTGAACTTTTTCCTCTTTTCTCTTCACAAGAATTCTTTTCTTATTTCTACATAATTTGTCTTCTATGGTCAGAATAATATTCACAGGGATACCATCACTACAATTCTTGTTTCTTTCTCTCACAATCTTCTCCCTTTCCTCTCTCTGTAGAAAACACCATGCTGCCTCTAAAGAGTAGCTGGAGTAAGCAGTGTAGCCTGGCCTATCCACACACAGCTTTCTAAACAAAGATTGTATGTTTTTTCTTTCATCCATATGTTGGCCTGCAGAATTCCTTTTACAAAGATAAATATAAAAATAAGCATTTTACTGTGGAAAGAAAAGTATACATTGAATACTATATACCTTGACTGGTTTATGTTTCTGGATAAGTATTTGTGTAAGATTGTGTAAGATGTGCAATTCAGAAAATGTAACCCTACAACAGTCAGTACAGTCCAAGTTAAAAAATATTGTACCTACAGTATATTTTCAAAACTAAGTTCTCCTTTTTAGGGAGGTTTTTAGAATGGTATATAAAAACCCACTTTGCCTTGAGCTCTCAAAACAGAGAGCTAGAGATATTGCAATTATATTATGCCCCCATGTTCAGTGTTCCACCTTAACTCTTGGAAGAGAGGGAATTTCTCTATTTTTACCCAGAGTTTTAATTCAGTGTGGTGTTTTTACATTACATTGACCACAGCAGGCTTCATCCTTTATTGAGACTTTTCAGGTGTGGGTAGCCAGATGTCATTTTATGAGTTTCAGGTGCTCTGTACAGTAGAGGAGCTTGACAATAGCAATAACACTTAGCAATAGCACTTAGACTTATATAACGTTTCACAGTGCTTTACAGTCCTCTCTAAGCAGTTTATAGAATCAGCATATTGCCCCAATAATCTGGGTTCTTATTTTACCCACCTCAGAAGGATGGAAGGCTGAGTCAACCCTGAGCTTGGTGACATTTGAACTGCCAAATTACAGGCAGCTGATAGTCAGCAGAAGTAGCCTGCAGTCCTGCATTCTAACGACTGCGCCACTGTGGCTCAATGGGGAAAGTGCCTATTTTTAAAATTTAGAAATACCTCTGCATGTACAAAATGTGCAAAAAATGTAGGTCCTTCCATGACTCTCCATGAGCACAACCTCTGAACATTTAAGAAAATGTTGCTGTTGAGCATAAATCCATTGAGCTGTGATTTAGAAGCATACTAGAACCCTCCAAATCAGAAGTGGTATTCAGCAGATTATGACCAGTTCTGGAGAACCAGTAGTGGAAATTTTGAGTAGTTCAGAGATAAGGGAATACCACCTCTGACTGGAGATTTTACAATATCCTTCCCCTGCCACGCCCACCAAGCCACGCCCACAGAACAGGTAGTAAAAAAAAACTGAATTCCACCACTGCTCCGAATAGTTTATGGTTGGTTCAGCAGCTGAGTGCTTCATTGCTATTGATTCAATCTTTATGTTATTATGGAAAAGCAGTATGAAATGATGTCCTACAGTAATAGTAATTTCATCCTGATCAATGTTTCCCATTTCATTTTGCTTCCTTTTCTCATGGATGGGTTTTTTGGTCCATGAGCATTCCTCCCGCATAATTTTTCCTAGTTCTTTTGCTTTACTTATATTCTTGTTTTATCTATTAGATTAGATTGGCCTCCAATTAGAAATATTTGTTTTAATATATTTGTTTTAATATGTTGCCATTTAGTCACGTATTAAGCAGCATTATTATTTATTGTAGAATTCCTTGTGCTTTATATGCTTTTTTCTGGGGAACAACTACAAAAAAAATGAAGGAGCAATTAGTGTGGGAGTGCCATGTGATGATTTCAGTTCACAGTTAGTATATTTCATACTAAACTCTCATTTGTTTCATTATCTATTAGCATGCTGGATGGATCTAGCTGTTGTGAATGGTTAACCATGGTTTATTTTGTGCAATGTGTGATCCCAACTAATTAGGGCTTATTTAACTATTCATAATTAGAAACCCATGGCTTAGAACATCATTTGACCCCAACTAATATATTTATTATATGCAGGCAGGCAGGGCAGGAAGTCCTGTAAGTCCTCTGGCAGGTAGGAAAGATGCTCTGATTTTTCCAGGGAATAAAGATCAGTCTCACTAAGAATATGTAGCATGGTTATTTGCAGACCAAATATAACACTAAAATTAAAGTAATGATTCTGCATGAGCATTGCTGTTTGCCGACTGAGCCAATTTAGTTCCAGTTGAACAGTGAAGCATCCCAAATCATAGGCATCTCAAATCAAGTGCCCATTTGAAACGCTGAAGACTGGCTTCCCATGGATGGGAAGTCTCACATCACCCAGTCTCCCAGATTTTGGGTTCAGTTCAACCTCTCTCTCCCCTAGGGATGTTCAAGTACCCTTCCTGAGATGCTGTTGTTTCAAAGATATTGCACTAGCAGTTTAGCAACAAGTATTCCTCTACAGCAGGAGTGTCAAACTCTTGTCATCACAGCAGCATCACATGAGATATTGGGATTTTTCCCCCCCTTCGCTAAACTGGGCATGGGTGTGGCCAGCACAATGCATCTGGCCCATGGACCACGAGTTTGACAACCCTGGTATAGCTCCTTTACAGCAAAAATAAAACCATAATGAGAAAGCACCAACCAGGCTAAGTGCCGCTTTTTGCACTGATTGGAGTGAGCATTGCTTGGTTTACATGTTCCCAATATTTTAAAAGTTAACAGCAATGAAAATGAATGGAGAAAGGAACCAGTAGCTTTGGAAGCATCCTTGGGCATTACATCTAGCTGAAGAGGATGAATCAAAGGAGCCATTTCCAGGGAAACAGTACAACAGCTATATATGCGTTTTTAAAATAAGGTCAAAGGAGGGTCTCGGGGTTTTCAGTCAGTTTCCCAATCATCAGCTGACAGCTTTGATCTAAGGCAGAGTTCAAATTCTAAGAGAATTCATTGATGCTGGTGGGCTTCTCTTGCTAAATTGATATTATTTTTAAAAGACAATATTAAATATTCCTCCCCAGCCCCAGGGTATTGTGGTAAGCTTTATATCACAGTTCATGCCATATGCCACAAGTTACGTTCATAGATAATGGAGTCACCAAAATTTAAGAAGGGACCTAAAAAAACAGTACAGAAACAAAAATGTTGACCCATTTGGTAGATTTTTAAAAAATTAAAATAATAAGCTGCGGATGTTTCAAATGGGTTTTAATTTTATTATTGTACAAATCTTTCAAATTTAAAACATTTCATATTCTAGTTTCAAGAACTGTTGTCCAGAACAAATAAATAAACACTCCATTCCCTTGTAAGTCCTCTAAAGAGTGATCACCACTAGTGTTCCCCGTCAGCAGAATGGAAAGTGCTGGAAATGGAGCCCTTATGTGCTTCAGAATGTGAGGGAACTTCCAGAGCAGATGTGATAATGGAGTTTTTTTTCCTAAAAAGTCTCAGGATTGTACTGTGCAAATACAAATGGAATTGATTTCCCAAATTCATAACTCTATTCATTTTTTTCTTGAATATACTACGCAGGTAGTATAGCAATAGCACTTAGACTTATATACCACTTCACAGTGCTTTACAGCCCCCTCTAAGCAGTTTACAGAGTCAGCGTATTGCCCTCAACAATCTGGGTCCTCATTTTACCCACCTCGGAAGGATGGAAGGCTGAGTCAACCCTGAGCCTGGTGGGATTTGAACTGCCAAATTGCAGGCAGTTGACAATCAGCAGAAGTCGCCTGCAGTACTGCACTCCAACCACTGCACCACCGAAGCTCTTATTAGTATACATTCAGAAGAAAGCTAAATAGGAAAACCCTTTAGTCTGTATTATGAAATAATGGTTCTTTCCACTGGTATGGAATGCAGGGCATGTGAATTCACCTCTGAGGGCCAGAACTATCATCAATTAAAAAAAGAATTCTAAAGCCTGAGAAGGATTGTTATGGAAAAGAAAACAGCCAAGTTCTCTCCCTCTGAAAAAGTGGTTGAAACTGCAGAATTCTCTACAAGCTCATAAATGATGAAACAAAATGTTCTCTTGCCATAGGAGAAAATTGCAAGCTTAAGACCCTTCCAACTCTATAGCATTTCATTTTTTATGCCTTAATTAAACAAAACAGTAGAAAAGAATGAAGAAAAAGGAGAGCAACAATAAAAAGTTAGGTAGATAAGGATGCTTTGTATACAGATAGTCCTCAACTTACAACCACAACTGAGCCCAAAATTTAGGTTGCGAAGTGAGAAATTTGTGAAGTGAGTTTTGCCCCATTTTACGACTTTTCTTGACACATTTGTTAAGTCAATTATTGCAATTGTTAAATTAATAACATGGCTGTAACAGTTAAGTGAATCTGGTTTCCCCATTGACTTTGTCAGAAGGTTGCAAAAGGTGATCACATGACCTTGGGATACAGCAATGGTCATAAATACAAGTCAGATGCCAAGCATCTGAATGTAAATCAGGTGACCATGGGAATGCTGCAATGGTCGTAAGTAGAGGTGGTATTCAGCAGGTTCTGACCAGTTCTGGAGAACTGGTAGCGGAAATTTTGAGTAGTTCGTAGAACTGGCAAATCCCACCTCTGACTGGAGATTTTACAGTATCCTTCCCCTGCCATGCCCAACAAGCCACGCCCCCAGAACTGGTAGTAAAAACATTTGAATCCCACCACTGGTCGTAAGTGTGAAAAATGGTCTTAACTTACTTTTTTCAATGCCATTGTAACTTCAAACTTAGCCAACTAAGCCAACTATTATAAGCCAAGGACAACCTGTATACATATATTTAAGGTTTTATATAACAGATTTTAAGAAGGATCCACATATTTCATTGTAATTGCCAATACATAATCAAAGCAACCCATTTGCAAGTTGTAAGTAACATTTGGTTTTCAGTTCACTGAGGAATTGCAGCCATACATTCATTTATCTTTCCAGTGTTAAAGGAGTTGTCTCTCAGCAATCAGGGTACACAGAATCCATTTCCAGTTTTCAGTGTCCGTGTAATAAGTTAAAAGGTTAAAACAAATATAAATTTTTGTAAATATTAAACCCTATCTCAGTCAAATTAATACAAATAATGATTTCTTCCCAGAACATAACCATCGGATATTGCAAAAATGTGTTTTAATGAAGCCTTATACTCAAGCAATACAAATATTGGAAAAAAAACCAAGTAAAGAATAATGAATAAGAAGATAGAAAATTAGAAAACAAGAAAGAAAAGATTATAAAAAGATTATAATTGTTCATTCTTTTTTCATAAAAATATAATGGCAGCCAATGCCTGTAATATTTTTAGTTGAATAAATCATAGCTTTCAGATTTATTGGAATTTTTGATACAGATGTTAAAACAGTTTCCCATTGTTTAAACAAAATCAATGCCTCACATTCCTTGTTCCATTCAAATTTGTATTTCAAATTGATTTAACAGTAACAAGTATTTATAAAGCTTAATTGAGAGTTCACACACAATACTTCATAAGATCAGTATGCTCCTAAGAATTTTAAATTTTAATTGGTTATCCAACTTGGCTGAGATTGTATTTCATGTTGTACCTCAATATGGTTTACTGTTGGCTTAGCACAGTGTAAATCCAACTAAATTATAGTTTAGGATATAGCACAATTTTAAACCAGACCACAATGGCCTGTACCAGAAAAATATAGTTAAAATAAGAGATGGCTTGGTATTAAGTGCATTAAGTCAAATTTCCAAGACAACTTTGATGCCTTTGAGGATTTGGCCTATTAATGTATTAACAAACTACTAGAGGTCTCATGCAAATGAGCCATGAATTAACTTCAACTAAGTGTTAGTCCATTTTAATCACTATGTCTATGATTTTGCTTGATATTGTAAAAATCAAGAGTGAGTTAACGCCTACCTTGACATTTATTGGAAGAAACTAAAAGAACTGGCCACAAATACTTCAGTTATAGGAGGTGTTACTTTAGCTGACAAATGGAGGATTTGTAATTTTGCTGAAGAATTTTGCAAGTGTGCCCATTACTGGAACAAGGAAACATAATGTGATATTTTGCTTAAGCTGTGGTCAAGAATGTCCGGGCAATGGTCTGGAGGTAAAAAGTTTATTATTAGCTTATTAAAAAACATACCCAAAGATAGAGACCTTAGCTCATTAAGTGCGCCCCTATGTTTATTATGGGATGTTAGCCTAAACTGCACGTGTGTTCAATAAATCAAAGGAGACGAAAGTGATGAAACATCAGCAAATTCTGATGTGTGAATGTGGTTGTATGGTATAAAATCAGTCACGCTTGATTTGGACATCGATCCCAAGCATCTATCTTTATGTCTGAGCAAAAATAAAGCACTGAACCCAGTTTCTTCTTTCAGCATGATTATTGGCCCAAATTGTGCTGGGTAAAATAAACCCAGTTTTGGGCTGGGTCAATGCTTTGAACCAGATTGGTGAATTCTGATTTATATACCAAAATTCAATTTTTCTAGCCACAATCTGGGGGAGTTGACAGGCCAGTTCTAGTTTCTATAGCATAGAAATCCCCACAGAAAGAGGGCAGAGCAAAAGCAGCAAACCTCTTAGCTACAATCTAACTTCCCCTAGTTTAGGCAAACTAAACAATATCACAGTTTTAAATCAGTTTATTGCCGAAATATGTTGCATGCTGTCATTGTCAAAAGAAGAATAGCTAGGCTTCTTTTCCCTATGATACCCTCTTTCTCCTTTGCTTCACCAATGGTGCCTGTGGTTAAAGCTTGGTTCACCGTCTTTGCTTTTAAAAAAACTAGCAGCAATAACAGCAACGTTCTTGACAATGGAACCAAAAGCTCTGACCAATCATCCACACAAGGGAATTGGCTAGAAGAAATGGGGAGGAGGTTGTGAAAACAAATCCGACTTTGTCTTCTCTTCCCCTCCCCCTGAGGCTCATTAACCTCCCTGGATCAGCAGTTGTGCTTCATGTGACTCAATAGCCAGAAAAGCCACAAGACAGCAGTGAATGCAAAGACAAAAAAAAAAAAATTCCTTGCTCTCAATCCAAAAAGTTGCTTTTAAAATAAAAAATAATATAAAAGTGCCTCTCCCAATTTGCATCGCCCAGGGGTACTGGCAATTTAGAGAAAGTGGATACTGCCTCATAATTTCCAACCCATGCAGATCTGTAAACACTATTAGGAAAATAAAGGACTAAAATAAATCCAATTGAGCATGAATGAACCTCAGATGGCAAGATTTGGAGGAAAACAGCAGCTGTGTGAACAACAGCCTCACCTAATCCATAATATTTGCTTAAACTTGCCTGTGTTATGGTGTCATGGTGCTCTAGTTTCTACTCAACAATAGCAGTTATTGAAAGGGTGATGTGATATGATATTATGCACAGGTAGGAGTACAAGCAGGCCAGAGGGAAATGAAGGTAACCATACAACTGTCTTCTTTGGTGGAAAAAGAAGTGAAATCCACATTGATAGTCATCAATATAACAGATTCATTTGAAGAAACACAGAGACCACAAATAAGGAATGCTCCCACTCTTTTTTGTTGCAAGGAAGGATTTATTGTATAAAAATAACCATTTTTCTTTAAATAAAATTCATTATACCACCAATTTCTAAACAACAATAGCTATTTGCCTATATCTACCATTCTATGTATTTCTAGATTTCAATATCTGCTCTGTATTTAATTCTAAGGATTTTGTAACATAAATGAGTTTCCATAAAGCCCTTTTCCTCACATTACATCACATACAGTAAGTATGGCTGGCTTTGTTGCCAAGCCCTGATTACTTCCATCCTGAGCTACTATAGCTCTCATTCTCTATCTTGGGTTGGAAGGACAGAAGCTTATTACCAGCTGCTAGCCAGCCATTGGTACTTCTGGAATTGATATGGTTGTAAAGCTCTGTTTGCTGTTTGGCTCCTTGGACAGCTGAATCATCACCAGTTTTATCTAAACTTCCAGTCACTGCATTGTCAACTTTGTCCTGGTGTTTCATCTGCAACCTTCTATTCTCCTGCTCTGCAACACAACATTCAATACTTACCCACAACACCCAGGTAGAGAAACCTCTTCCTTTATAGTTGTAGCCCCAGCTAATTCAGCCGCTTCAAAGTGCTAGAGGTGAAAGAAAAGAAAATTTAAAGGAAGCGCTCCTATTGAATGTTGCAAGACTCTCCTTCCACAACCAGGAAGGGATCTGTGAAGTGAAGCTACTGAACTTCCACCCAGTTTTTATATTTTTCAGTTGCACCATTGCAACTGTCAGACTAAACTTTTTCACCATACACTATAGACATCCCTGATATATATGATTTTGGTCATGTCCAGCCCCAGAGCTGTGTTTTGCTTTAAAATCACAGCATATATTAATATAATTTTGGAAAGAAACAGAACATGGAATTTTATGAAGAACTTTTGTTTACAGAGCCTGGAACATGATAAACTTTTTTTCAGTGGAAACAGACTTACCCTCCTGATATTGTGGGGTAAATTTCAAGTATGAGTCCATTTCTCTATTTTTGAAGCTCTTTATATTCTAAAAATAACAGGAAGTAATATTTCTATATAGGACAGATTTAATTATCAGTTTAACAATAGAATTAAACCCATGGTGATACTAAAAGAATATTTTATGGAACTTTTTATTAGTCCTTTTTTTCCTTTTCTCTTACATTTAGTTTATTTCAATCAAAATAATGTATGTAAGAGTTTTTCTCTTGCACTACCATCACTTTGTATGTACATTGGGTGTGTAGGTAGTGGTGGTGATATAGATATTTATAATTCACTCATAAATACACTGTACATAAATAAATACACAGACATCTATTCACCAGCAACTAGCTTGATTCCAGAGCATCTTTATTTCATTAGTTAGCCCAACCTTTGCCCTGTGAAAATATTTCAAGTGGGGCAATTTTTTATGTAGATTATTGCAAGTAGTCCAATGATACTGGACTTGATAGGCCTCCGTTTGTGTGAGTTGGAAGAAAAGTCTCCAACGCCATCTCCTTGAGTACCGGTTCCCACAGGGCTGTGTCTTGAGTCCGTTACTGTTCATCTTGATGACCCATGACTGCTGTGCCAAATCTGCTATATTGTGATATATGTGGATGACATGGCAGTGGGGGTCTTATCCAGAATGACAATGAAGATGCATATAGGGAAGGGGTGAAGGTTCTAGTGGACTGGTGCAATAAAAACAACCTGATTCTAAATGTTAATAAAACAAAGGAGATCACCATAGATTTTTGAAAGAGCCAGCATGGTCATACACCACTCAGTATCAAGGATACCGTTGCAGAGGTGATCAACAGTTATTAAGTATCTGGGGATGCAGATAAGTAACAATCTGAGCTGGCCTCTCCACATGTCATCTTTAGTGAAGTGTGCAAACCAGCATCTGCATTTCCTGTGTCGGATGAGGAGGGCACATCTTTTTCCTTCTCTCTTAGTTACTTTTTACAGAGGCACAATTGTGAGCGTTTTAACAAGCTGCCTCATTGTTTGGTTTGGTGGCAGCAGTGCCTCAGATAGAAAGTCCATACAGAGAGTGACAAGGACAGCTGAGAAGAGTATAGGAAGCTCGCTTTCTGTCATTCAGGATACTGCTTATAACCCTAACCCACGTGCTTAGAGTTCAAAGCATTGTCAAAGACCTCACAAACCACTTCAAAATCTGTTTCTGTTGCTCCCCTCTGAGAGGAAGTTTAGAAGTATTTCTATCAGGACTACCAGATTCTGTAACAGTTTTGTTCCCCTATGCCATCCATCTGGTAATCTCTCAAGATTTGTTTCTCTCACCATGTACATGTATGTATACATCCAAGCCAGACTACGTTGTTTCTCCATGTCGTATATGTTGGTATGTGCATAATATGTATGTATGTATGTATGTATTTTATGTTTATGTAGTGTATATTGGAGGTGATGACCTTTTGAGAGCTGTATGTAACAAAATTTTATTTTAATGTATGCCGATTAGTGTATATTCAAAGTGATAATAAAGTTATTATTTTCTATTCTGTATTCTATTCTGGATATAAGGAAAGTTGTTGGTTTATATACAACTCACCCCTTCTCATCAAAATCTGACATTAAAATATAGTGTATTTGTTGATTTGGACCTTTTTTTTCATTTTGCACTAAATAGTAATCTTCCTAAATATATTGATAGAAAACATATTTACCCACAATGTATTTAGCCTGATTCCTAGAATGCTTCAATTACCTAATATTGTGCCATGACTACCTTTCAGATTTGGCAATAACATATTGCAGTAATAGCTAAATATAATTTCATTAGTATTTAGTCAGCAGATGCTGAATGAAACACTATCTACCAACTATAGTTACTAGCCAGAGAAAGAGAAAAGTGTGGATCTGTTGTTGTCTTGTGATCTTCTTGGTTAGTCAAGAAAGATTCCTGAAGACCCCACTACTACCCTTTTTTATTTGAGGCTGGGTTTCTTTTTAGATGCTGGTTGATATTTTCATGGTCATCTGGTATAGTGAAAGATGAGCCATCATTACAAAAACCTCCAAGTATTCTTTTTAGACTTGTCACAAAAAAACCTGAGCGCTGAAGGTGGATTTGTTGACTATCCAATCACTCAGAGAAAGGGTAGGGCAAAACACTATGCCAGTAATCCTTTTCAGAACTAGGATCAAAGGAGGATAACAATTTCATAGATTAAATCTGTTTACCTTGCACCCAGCCAGTTTGCTTGCTTATTATTTATTTGTTTGTGTGTTTGTTTGTTTATCTGAGTTTCATTCATCCCTAAAACTTTTTGTTGCTACTTGACATTCTCTTCAAGTGAAAAGTTACTGTGATTTAATGGGTAGCTTAAGCTTCCCTTGATCATGACCAAAATATTATTAATTTGTTATCAACCTATGTGGGTCGCTCAGAGAGGTATTAGAAATGAATATGGTCTCTTTTTAAATTTATTTTTGCTTAATGAGGAAAGCTCTTGGATGTTGTTGTTTTTTATGAGAATCGTGGATTTGAAATTATGATGTCCTGAAGTCTAGAAAGAAATGCACAATAATTGTTTTAGGTAAACCTCAACTTTAATGGATGCTTCTAGAACAAAATTAGTTGAATAAATAAACGTGGTTTAATGTTATGGCTCTTTCTCTCCCTCTATTGTTCAATATTGGAACTTCCCCTCTCTTTGAGACAAGCAAAAAGATTGTTAGTAAAAACATCTGTGAAATAAGGTAAACTTTAAGAAAAATTACTTTTTATAACCCATTCCATTGAAGATATCCCCAACATAGTGGTCTTCACCTATGTTAGAGTTATATCAACCAACTTCCCATCTTGGCTAGAATTATTGGAAGGGACCTTGGAGGTATTTTAGTCTAACTCAAGCAGGAGGCCCTATACCATTCTGGAAAAATAACTGTCCAGTTTCTTTTTGAAAGCCTTCAGTGATGGATCCAGACAATGTCAGGAAATTTCTCCTTAGTTCTAGGTTAGATCTCTTTTTAATGATCTTCCATCCATTGCTTCTCATCCTGCCCTCAGGGGATTTGGAGAATAAGTCAACTCCTTCTCTATGACAGCCCCTCATCTTTGTAGACCTCTGGATATGCCAGATATAAATCTAAATGCTGGCAGAGCAACAAGCAATTGTTAAAGTTCTATAAATCAGATCCTTTATCTATATATACATAAATTATCTACTCCTATGTGCCCTGGCTTTCTAGTCTCAGAGATGTTTCCTCTGTCACCTATCAACATTTTTTAAATTGGAGGTGTTAACATATGGACCTCAGGAACCTTTTGTGTCCAAAACATATAATTCATCCTGGAGCTATAATTCCACCCCTTATTTTGCTGCGTCATTGTTCCAGTCATGGGATTTTCCTTTTAAACTTCATTCCATAGGCATCCACACTAACCACAATGATACTAGACTAATAAAAAATGTATTAGGATATCACAATGCATGTCTGATCACTTTTTCCTTTCTGTAATTCCCCATGCCAAACATGACAAACTACTGTTAAAACTAAACTCTTATGACATTTCCGGATCCCTTCATAAGTGGATTACTGTGTTCCTGTCAAACAGGCAACAAATAATAAAAACAGGGAGCACTATATCAAACCCTACTCCACTTAACAGCGGTGTCCCCCAAGGCAGTGTTCTAGGACCCACACTTTTTATACTCTATATAAATGACCTTTGCGATCACCTTATAAGCAACTGTGTCCTCTTCGCAGATGACGTAAAACTATTCAACACCACCAACAATGCTACTGTCCTTCAAAGCGACCTTGATTATGTGTCTGAATGGTCAAACAATTGGCAACTCCAAATCTCGATCCACAAATGTCTGTCCTACACATTGGTAAAAAAAAAAATCAGTACATCAAATACAAACTAGGCAGATATGACAATCCTCACTCTGTCAAGGACTTTGGAGTGCTCATATCAAATGACCTAAGTGCCAGAATTCACTGTAACAGCATTGCCAAAAAGACATGAAGAGTTGTAAATCTAATCTTATGAAGCTTCTCCTCCAGAAATATTGATTTGCTAACTAGAACATACAAAACTTTTGCTAGACCAATACTCGAATACAGCTCAGTCTGAAATCCACACTGTATATTGGACATCAATACAATTGAGTGAGTCCAGAAATATTTCACGAGAAGAGTACTACACTCCTCTGCTCGCAACAGAATACCCTATATCATCAGGCTTGAGATTTTGGGCTTGGACAACCTTGAACTATGCCACCTACGGTTGGACGTAAACGTAGCACACAAAATTATCTGCTACAGCATCCCACCAGTCAATGACTATTTCAGCTTCAACCACAACAATACAAGAGCACACAACAGATAAAAACTCAATGTAAACCGCTCCAAACTTGATTGCAGAAAGTACAACTTCAGCAGCAGAGTGGTCAATGCCTGGAATGCACTACCTGACTCTGTTGTTACATCCTCTAACCCCCACTCCTTTAACTTCAAACTATCCACTACTGACTTCACCCCATTCCTAAGAGGTCTGTAAGGGGCATGCATAAATGCACAATAGTGCTTACCATCCCTGTATTCCTATTGTCTCCATTTATTCGTACCTATTTCCTGCATTCATACTCATGTTTATACTTATACCTATTATCTTGTAAGCAATTGACAAATCAAGTAAATAAATAAATAAGATGCCTTAGTCCCAACACAAATGTCCCTTTCTCTGCATTCTATTTTTATAAGGTTCAGCATGTGATACCCATATCTGGACAACTTTCTAATCTACCCATAAGTCATTGAGTAGAATTTCTCTTTAAGGAAAAATCATTCTATTAAAGAAATGTTACTTACAATTAATTTGCCATACACATTTTACTATATTCAAAAAAGTATATACTGTTTTGAGAACTTTTAGGAAAGTTAGCTGGTAACAGTGATATAGCTACTTTTTTACAGACAGTTTGAGTGGAAGGCTATAATTTAAGTATCATGCTGAGGGCTACATTACAAAAAATGGCCAGAAGCAGAACAAAACCAAGTTCATTTAATTTAAATTTAATTAAAGTTAAATGAAATTCAGTACAATTAATATAATTACTCTGCATGTGTTTAATGATTTCTTCTCCCAATCACATTAAAGGTGACAATTCATCAGCACTGGAGAGATTCTCAGGGTTACACCCCAAGCTTGTAGGATCATATGCAACCGTGGAAACATGGTTGTGCAACCCTGATTCAGAAAAAATGATCTTGGCACACCTTTATTACATCCAAAGGCACTTAAAGGGGAAGGTATTTTTTTTTGTATGTAACTATTTCTACCGCATGTACAACATGTAATGTTTCCATTGCTTTGAGGCACTTTATAAACAAATCAATAAAATATCCTCCAGGGAGTCTGAAACTTCTTCATGCCAACATATAAGGACAATATAAAGCTGCATCAGAAATCTCAGCTCCACCTATCTCTGTCAAAACATTACTGATACTTCCTTCATGATACCTTCCTCTAGAGTAGTGGTGTCAAACTCAAGGCCCGTGGGCCACAAGCAGCCCAAGGGGTGCTTAGATCTGGCCCATGGGGTTGCCCTGGAAACAGTGAAGGACCAGCCTGCAGTGCCTCTACCAGCAAAGAGGGAGCTTGGGAAGTTTGGGGGGGTGCGGGGGAAGAAGGAGAATGGATTTGGGGGGACCCCTTTGGCCGCTGCTGCTCCTCTAGTTAGACTGATTCTGTCAGAAATGGGTGTAGGGTCTCCTGCTTGGGCAGGGGGTTGGACTAGATGACCTACAAGGTCCCTTCCAACTCTGATTATCTGTTATCTGTTAACTCTGTTTTTGCTGGCAGAGGTTTGCAAGAGGTCATTGCAACCAAAAATAGAGCCCATGAGGGCCTTTTTTTGCTGGCAGAGCACTTGGACCACCACAGGGCCCCCAACGTGAATGAAGTCGAGCTGGCCATGCCCACCTTGGCCACGCCTCTGGCCCTGCTGAGGTCAAACAAAATCCTGATGTGGCCCTCAATGAAATCAAGTTTGACACCCCTGCTCTAGAGAATCTGGGGAGGTCAGAGGGGGGAGTTAGGCTTGCTCTTCTTAGAACAGTGATGCCTAAACTCCTTCATGAATTGATGCCCAAACATTTATATGAAAAAAGGAATAAATTCCCTAATAATACTGCAAATAATAATAATAGCATGCAGGCTTTCTGAGATGTTGAGAGACCACACTGTCCTACAAAGAAAAAAAAGATCAAATGAAGAATAGGAAGGAGACATTTCAAGGCAAAATATTACATGGCCAGTATATTTTTTTAAAAATAGCAGAGAAAGTAGATAAGAAGACCTGATAAAAAAACTGAAGAAAGAGACAGAGAGGCTAATTCTGGCTACACAAGACCAAGCCTTAAGAACAAATGCATACAAAGCCAGAATTGAGAAGACAACAACAGAGAGCAAGCAGCACCTCTGCAAATAATCTGAAGAACTAGCGGACCACCTGTCAGCTGCTATAAGAAGATCACACAGACTGACTACAAACAACGGCATGACAAAATAGCAATAATAATGCATTGGAATACTTGCTTGAAATACCATTTGCTGCAAGCAAGAACTGGTGGGACCATAAAATACAGAAAGGATTAGAAAACAAAGAAGCTAAATAGCTATGCAACTTTAGAATTCCAACAGATAGGCACTTGTCACATAATACCCCAGACTTAACAAATGTCAGTAAGAAAGACAAACAAAGTCTGGAGAATGGATATGGCAGTATTTGGAGTCAGCAAAATAGAAGAGAAAGAACTGGAGAGAAAATCACAAAATGCAAAGACCTGCAAATAGAAGTAGAGCAACTGTGGCAAAAGAAAGCAAAGGTAGTAATAGTATAGTAATTCTGTACTATACTATTACAATAGTAATAGGCCCCTTCAGTGCAATTCTAAAACATCTGGAACACTACTTTGATCACCATCAGCATTGACAAAATCGCCATCAGTCAGTTGCAAAAGGCAGCTTTACTCAGGACAGCTTATATCCTGCAATGATACTTTTAATAAAACAACATCTGCCTATCCCAAATCCTTGGGAAGGACTCAGCAATTTGCCATATCCTGTCTAAACATTTGGCTAACCATGCAAGCAGTCTTTTAATATTAATAATATCCTCTAGAATACCTGTGGGTTCTTGGGTTTAATAGATGACATTGGACAACCCTGACTTAGACCAATGCTAGAGAAGTATTCAATTAGCATGTCTTTGGGATTCTGATTCCCCCCCTCCCCACTGCAAACCTGTGTTTTTTCAAGGCTATTCATAAGTTTTGTCAAATTCCTTGTGTGTCTAATCACACTTGGCCAATAACGAGTTCATTCATTCATTCATTCATTCATTTATTAGGGCTTCTCCTATAACAGGGATCAACCTACAGGTAGCTCCTGCTGCATTTTGTGGGAAGCTGTCCTTGTTTAATGATACATTGGGTTTTAGCAGCAAGATTATAAAACCACATTTCATAATTTACATCTCTAGAAATTGTAGTATGTACAACCACCTTCAAAAGTAAAAAAAAAATGAAAATTTAGTGTTGGTGATGCTTAGAAATGTTATTCAACCCACATCTTCATATAAGAGAAAACAGACATCAGTCTTATTTGCTATTAGGATTATTAGAAGTATATTCTGTGGAGTCTTTGATGTTGAGCTTGGTTGTTTGCTTCACTACTCAACTAGATAAGATCATCACTACTAGTGAGTGTGAGGTTTGCTCCCTCTTTATATATAGTAGCTTGCCTTACTAGTGTTGGTGGAAGTGTGGTTTTCTCATTGGTAGTTCTTTGATTAAGGTATTGTTTTCTGCTTGATAGTTTGTATGGTATTAATCCCTGCTTATCTGGGTGTTGGCTGCTGGAGGGGATGTGCTCTGATCTTTTTTGTTTCCTTCTTAGCTTTTTAAAATCTTTTTTGAATGCCATATAAATATGATTTATTTCTATGTGTCTATTGATGGGTGATTGAATGCCAAACCACCAGGAATTCTGTAGTATTTTTGGATTTAGCTTGATCACAATTGAAATTGTCCACGTGTGGTGAAATTAAGAAATGTTGATTGTGTCTTCTGCTAATTGGTGTTCATAGATGTCCTCAATAATGATGACATTATTTATGCAAAGATGTATGATTTGCATGACATCCCAACCTCATTTCCTTATCATAGAAACTAATGGACAGAGGTTCATACCTTGTGCTAAGCCATAATGTAGTTTGTGTGTTTGAGTGTCTGTATGGCCAGTGGATTTGTAAACCATGATTTATGGGTTAAATTATTTTTTATTTAATAAACCATGGCTAAACAAACCAAGATTTAATGGAAGATACCAGCACAGCCAGAAACTGAAAAATTCTCCCATTTGGATGTCCACCTATCTGATGAAGCCACTGTAAAGAAGGATATGACTTCAGGTGCAATTACTACTTAAGCTGATTTTATCTTCTTTTTTTTTTCACCAGAGACTACTGGCAGATATTGTATAGTTCACTGTGGACAATTCAGAATTGCTAATTGAGTTTTCAACATCTTTATTAAACTGCAGTTCCCGGGATTTTTTTTTTAGAGGAAGTAAAGAGAGGTGCACAGATTTAAATCAAGGATCACTTTAAATATATTCTGAAGCTTTTTCTAGTCAATGCAACACTAAATAATACAATTATTATACCTGTTCCCCCATCTCTAGGTATTATTTCTCTTTCTGGTCACCAGGTAAGGTTTTTATTGTTTTGGTTAAAGGAAGAAAGTGGAGTCTTTTGGTGTGAAGAGCAGATCTGTGCTATCAAGCTTCCATGGAGTCATCAATTTCATTTTCATAGATTCTGTAGTTGGTTTGAGATATATCAAACACTTCCAAGAAATGAGGGAGAAAGAATAAAATAATATTCCAAGTTTGGCAAAGGCTTCATCTCATTGTTAGATGCCACATTTTTTAAAAAACTGAGGCTCTCTATTCTGCTGAAAGTGAATACATCAAAGGATACAATCCCATCATTTTCTCTAGTTAACTGGTTTTAAGATTAAGCTCCTGCAAAGCATTGGTACTGTCCAAAATGTTTCCTCCTTACCCCTATAAACACTTCCCTAGTAATACAAATAGGAGAATTAACATCCATTTAGCTGTTTCAGTAACTTTGTATCTTGTTCCAAGTCACGAGAATCATACATTAGCCAACCATCCATCAAAAACCAGCCTTGTCCAAATGTTTGCAAGTGATGTTTACCAGCCATATGGCTTTTCCCATATGAACATGGTGACATTTTAACATATTTGTCAAATTATTTCATTCTGTCTCCTCCAGGCAAATATGTGGGAAAAAAGTCACCCTCCCTTCAACCCACTCGGATTTTCTGGCAAATCTACTTGAAACAAATTGGAAAATATCTGCAGCCCAAGTGACAGCAACTATTTATAGCAATTAGCAAAGTAGACCTTGAGCAAAAGTGTCAGGTAATAAGGACATTCTGTACCATACTTAAGGAAGCACTGATGTTTTTCCCCCCAAAAGGAGATTGTTATCTTTTTATGTCTTTCCAAAAACGTAATGATTTGGCCAACCTCAACTTTCAAATGCCGAGCTAATGTGCTTGGTAAAACAGATTTCTGGTTATGGAATGTGTGTTAAAATACTCATTTCAGAGCCAGTTTGATTCACTGTGTATATTGGAGGGGTAAGCCATGAAATACAGTGAATGTCCTTTTTGTGACTGTTTGTTATTCTGATCTTTTTTATTTAAAAAACAATATATGGCTAGTCTAGGGAAGAGAAGGACCAGGGGAGACATGATAGCAGTGTTTCAATATTTGAGGGGCTGCCACAGAGAGGAAGGGGTCAAGCTATTTTCTAAAGCACCCAAAGGCCAGACAAGGAATAATGAATGGAAACTGATCAAGGAAAGATTCAATCTGGAAGTAAGGAGAATTTTTCTGACAGTGAGAACAATCAACCAATGGAACAGCTTGCCTTCAGAAGTCGTGGGAGCTTCATCCCTGGAAGCTTTTATGAAGAGATTGTACCGCCATTTGTCAGAAATGGTGTAGGGTCCCCTGCTTGGGTGGGAGGTTGAACTAGATGACCTACAAGATACCTTCCAAGTCTGTTAATCTGTAATTGATATGGTAAGAGAAGTCTGAATTCATCAGGGACAAAGTGTGATAGCAGCTGCTCCATCCTAAAGCCAGATATTTAGTAATGAGACTCTCACAGAGTCCCTCGCAATTTTCATTGCCTTAGTTTCATGGAGGAACTAAAAAGCAGAAAAGTGGGAATGTGTTGATTCTGAAGGGAGGGAAATGCAGGACACATGTTTTTGCCAGCATCTCTTCTGTTCATCTAAATGCTTTTTTAAAAAAAATTAAAAGCATGATTTGGTTTCATTTTTTTATAAAAAAGTCTATCTTCCTTTTTGAAATTGTAAACCTTTTATTTCCTTTGTCTTATGTGTGAATGAAAGCTCAAATGCTTTCTTGGTTTTGGTTTTTTTAAATAAAAATTCGGTATTTATTTGATGGTTGATTGGTTGGATTTTGAAGCTGCCCAACTCCAAAAAGGCGAGTTCACATTTTGAAAATATTTTCCCTTCTAAAACCCTTTCAAGCCTTTTATTTCTCTCCTCTTATATCTGCATCTGTTTAAATTCTTCAAATATGTCTTTAGCTGCTAGAGAAATCCTTTGTTCACAACTTTGATGCAACATAAGAAAAACCAGTTTGCTGATAAATTGTTTTTACCCTTACCTCTTAGAGATAGTGGCACAAATGGAGAGTTTAGGTCCAACAGTTAATACTTTTAAGTATTCCCTTTGATGGTGTATCTGAATTTAATTATTCCAATATATGATAAGCCTGGCATGTTACATTTTATTTTTTGTTCTTTTCTCTGTAATGAAGAAAGCAGGAAAATATCCTTCAAAAATGAAGGGGAAATGGGTTGGATATTTCTTTGCTTCACCTGTTCCTAACAATTTGTGGTTTTTTTTAATCTGTTCCCAATTAATATGAAAGAAGTTCCAAATATGAATGGAAGCATCTTGTTTATACAAAGCTTCTTGTTTAAACAAATCTTGAAGCTGGATACCAATGGACATTCTTTAGCTTGTAGTATTATTGGAATGAAATAAAATATCCTTGAAATCATCATAAATAACATTTAGAACCAGAACTGATGATAAATTAAATCTCGTACATTTCATTATTTCAAAGAAACCATGCTCCATGTTTTGCCATTAAATATTGAACAGCTGATATATATTTCTGCTTGAGAATGGGAAGCTCAAATCCTATTAATATGATTATAGGAAAGCAATTAATTCAATATAGGGAGGCAAGTAGTGCTGTTTCATATGACATCAGGCGCATAAAAATGATTGGGGACTTCCATTTTTCTTGATTAAGCATTAACATTGGAAAGAAGCACTATATGAATGAGAATGAGAAGACCTGAACATTGGTGCATTATTTCTTTTTTACTGCACCATTTCTAACTCTGTCCTAGAAAACAATGCTTTGCCCTGAACACAGATCATCAGGAACAGCATGAGAGGTAAATAGGAGCTGGAGACTCTTTTGCAGATATATAGGACAAGTGGAAAGAAGTGATCTTTTCTTTGGCATCCTTCCTAGTTCTGGCCTAGTTCTCCATCAGGAAGTGAGGTTTCCTGATGACATTTGCTGAGGAAAGGGAAATGACATTATAGTTCTTACACACACACACACACACACACACACACAATCATCACAGAAACCTTTTCACAGATTCAGGCAAATCTTCTGAGTTTCTTGTAATGTAGGCAGTAGTGGGCTGCATCCCGTTTAACAATTGGTTCCATGAGCGTGTGAGCGCAGCGTTCAAAACCCGCCCATTTTAAGCTTAAAAACTTACCTTCTATGTCAGCACTGGTGAGTAAAACAGCGCGGCAATCCATTGTGCCACGCAAATCAGCTGAGCTAAAAAACCAAGGAAATACAGGACAGGAAAGGGCTGGGGCGCGTGGGCAGGGCCAACTGCTCACTGAAGAAACCGGTTCGGTAGAACCAGTCCAAACTAGCAGCAACCCACCACTGAATGCAGGCTGATAGGCACAGGAGATATAAACATTTCAAGCAGCAGATTTTGAGTGTCACAAAAAAGACCAGCAACCTTATGTTTTTAATGTATTGTTGACCTTTTCTGCCAAGAAACAAGAAAGGCCCTTGTGCTTCAGATGCCAAAATAATCCCTTGGCTGGTATACAGTGCAGGGCATTTTGGAGGAAGTGGAGAGAGATGCCATTTTCTCTTCAGCCTTAGGGAGCAAACTGTCTTAGGGCAGACATGTAGCCTTGTCATTCATGCCCTTTTAAAATTGTGTGTTAAAAAGGAAAACGACCCTGACTAAGTTTGAGAGCTGCGTTAGGCTGATAGGTTTCTTAATCTGAGATCATGGCAAATCCACACTGAATTGCAATCAGATTTCTCTGTCAGCCATACAAGACCCTGTATGGTATGATTCCTTTGCCTTTTACTGGATTGGTTTCTCCATAAGTTTAATGTTCTGCCTTATTAACTATAATCAATAGCTACATTTTAACATTTATCTCTTTCATAAGAGAAACTTTAAATTCCAGCTTTAGTCAAAAATGTTCTTGAAAATAACAAGGCTTGTCCCTCTGCAAACAATGCCCCCCCCTCCATTTCAAGACAATTAAGACTGTCATTTCACAACCACAATTCCCACAGTAAAGATCCTGAGTCCGCCAACAATGACTTCCCTGGGAAATAAACAAAAAATGGCTATATATTTGCTAGAATGCAGCATTTTATAGAATTAAAGAACCCCCCAATAAACATAAAAGGAAACCTCATCCTTTTATAAGTTTTTATAATTATCAACTTACAAAAAAAATCAAATAATTTTCATAAGAACTGAGTATCTTCCCCCATCTTTCCTATGTCAAGACTCTGTTTTGGAAAACAAGAATATACATTGAGGCAAAGAGGAAGCCTGACCTGCTGCAGCTAATGGAAACTGCATTCCATGTGGTCCATTTGTATTGGATAGTTGCCATATTGGCTGGCAATTATGAGAATCATAACTTAACACATTTGAAAGGCTGGCTTTTAGTTTCCTTAAGGAGCGCGTGACTGGCTGAAATCCAACACAGCACACTTACTGATAAGTGAGGATACACATCAGTATTTTCCCCCCTGTGGATTCTACTTGGTCCTTTCCAATGTGTGTTCTTTAAGAGGTGACTCACCCTGCTCCTCATGGTATGGAAAAGCCTGCTAACTATTTTTAAAATAGTGTAGCCTTTAACTCAGTCACAGTTCAATTACAGAAAAAATTTACATTTATTTTTAGATTTCTAAATGCATAATATTTTCCTTCTGCTGATAGAAATACAGGTGAAACTCGAAAAATTAGAATATCGTGCAAAAGTTCATTTATTTCACTAATGCAACTTAAAAGGTGAAACTAATATATGAGATAGACTCATTACATGCAAAGCAAGATAGTTCAAGCTGTGATTTGTCATAATTGGGATGATTATGGCTTACAGCTCATGAAAAACCCAAATCCACAATCTCAGAAAATTAGAATATTACATGCAATCAATACAACAAGTTTGTACATAGAACAATATCAGACCTCTGAAAAGTATAAGCATGCATATGTACTCAGTACTTGGTTTAGGCCCCTTTTGCAGCAATTACTGCCTCAATGAGGTGTGGCATGGAAGCTATCAGCCTGTGGCACTGCTGAGGTGTTATGGAAGACCAGGATGCTTCAATGGCGACCTTCAGCTTTTCTGCATTGTTCGGTCTCATGTCTCTAATCTTTCTCTTGGCAATGCTCCATAGAATCTCTATGGGGTTCAGGTCAGGTGAGTTTGTTGGACAATCAAGCACAGTAATCCCACGGTCATTGAACCAGGTTTTGGTGCTTTTGGCAGTGTGGGCAGGTGCCAAGTCTTGCTGGAAAATGAAGTCAGCATCCCCATAAAGCTCATCTGTGGAAGGAAGCATGAAGTGCTCCAAAATCTCCTGGTAGACAGCTGTGTTGACCCTGGATTTAATGAAGCACAGTGGACCAACACCATCAGATGACATGGCTCCCTAAATCAACACAGACTGTGGAAACTTCACACTGGACTTCAAGCATCTTGCAGTGTGTGCATTCTTCCTCCAGACTCTGGGTCCTTGGTTTCCAAATGAGATGCAAAAGTTGCTCTCATTAGAAAAGAAGACTTTGGACCATTGAGCAACAGACCAGTTCTGTTTTTCTTTAGCCCAGGTAAGATGCTTCTGGTGTTGTTTGTTGTTCAGGAGTGGCTTGACCAGAGGAATATGACATTTGAAGCCCATGTCTAGGACCCATCTGTGTGTGGTGGCTCTTGATGCACTGACTTCAGCTTCAGTCCACTCCTTGTGAAAGCCCCCAACACTTTTGAATGGCCTTTTCCTAACAATCCTCTCCAGGCTGCGGTCATCCCTGCTGCTTGTGCACCTTTTCTTCCACACTTTTCCCTTCCACATAACTTTCTATTAATGTGCTTTGATACAACACTTTGGGAACACCCAACTTCTTTTGCAATTACCTTTTGAGGCTTTCCCTCCTTAAGGAGGATGTCAATGATGGTTTTCTGCACAACTGTCAGGTCAGCAGTCTTTCCCATGACTGTGATTCCTACTGAACCAGACTGAGAGACCATTTAAAGGCTCAGGAACCCTTTGCAGGTGTTTTAGCTTAATTAGCTGATTAGAGTGGGACACTTTGAGCCTACAATATTGAACCTTTTCACAATATTCTAATTATGGATTTGGGGTTTTCATGAGCTTTAAGCCATAATCATCCCAATTATGATAAATCATGGCTTGAACTATCTTGCTTTGCATGTAATGAGTGTATCTCATAGATTAGTTTCACATTTTAAATTGCATTACTGAAATAAATGAACTTTTGCATGATATTCTAATTTTTTGAGTTTCACCTGTAATATACAATTCTTCACTGATGAGTTTTGTGATAACACACTCAGGGGGCTGGGATCTGCCCAGTAGTTATTGGCTACTTTAGGTTGCTGGAAGAACCCAACTCCTGTCCACTCTCTAGACACTGTTCTCCAGTGCCATTTTGGCTTGGGCTGCAGGAAGACTGGCCACCACCAAGTTTCTGCAAAGACATCTGCCCATGGCAATGTTCAACACTTTTGTTAGATGTTATGTAAACTGCTAATATAGAGAAATCCCTTCTCTTTGAAAGAGCAATATAGTCATAAGCTAAAGAAATGGGAGTAGCATTCTCCTTTTGGAATGCTGGTCCTTAGATGTGTGCTTGTAAGCCTACTTACAAGTATGTAGGTGTCTGTCATTCAGTCTTTTGTTGTTGTTGGCATTTTGGTTCCTTCCTATTTATTTACTTTTTTGATGTTTCACTGTTTTAATGTTTTTTAATTATTTTGTAATTTTAAATTGCAAGCTGCAATTTAGCAGGGTTGCTACAGAAATTGAATGAATGTCTGACTGTCTGTCTGAGAAAGAGAAAGAGAGGGAGAGAAGAAAGAAGGAAAGAAGGAAGGAAGGAAGGAAGGAAGGAAGGAAGGAAGGAAGGAAGGAAGGAAGGAAGGAAGGAAGGAAGGAAGGAAAGCCTGGCTCTCCATTCAGTCTTTGGAAAGATAAAAATGCTTTCTCATTCCCCCATTTTTGTCTTCTTCCCTTTTTCTTTCCTCTTGTTCTGTGTGGGCATATGCATGGGGGCATCTCACACAGGTAGCACTCTGTCTTCAGTAATTTATAATTATAATTCCTGCTGAATCTCTTCTCCAATTCATTTTAAAGCTGCCTGTCCTCATTCTTCAGTTATTTTTTTAGTTATTGTTTAACACACATTTCATGCTGTCCCAGAATAGCACAATTCCAGAAGAGTGCTAAAGGTATTCCCAAAATCAGCCTATCAGCTGATAGTCAGGTTTCCTTTCAATGCACACACACAAATATTACACACAGAGAGAGCTTCTGCCTCCCGATGCAATTAATGAGTTCTTCCTTGCAGTTTTGCAGTCCCCTCCTGCTTCTTTTGGCTCACAATGTATGTATTATTAAGTCTTTCATCTGCCACTCTAATCATGCTTGTCCCTCCAGCTTCCCAGCATTGAGAAGAGCCCAGAGGCATTTTTGCAAACAAATAAATGGTACAGGGAATCGATCGGACTCCCCTATTTTGTTGTACCCATACAGACAGACACCAACTTGAACCACAAAACAGAGATATGTGGACAATCACACTTTCCCCTGTGAACCAAGTATTCCAAGCAGCATTAGAAAAAATGAGGGAGGGCTCTCTTTTCCCCTCCCTTTTTCTGCCCCAATTTAAGACATATTGTCTATGCTCACACTTGGGAGGGAAAAGAAGAAAATTGGAAAATAGTTTATGGATAATATTAAATGAACCATTAAATGATAAATGTTAATATACACCAGATTTGATTTTTGTTATCAAGTTAAGCAGAAAGGGGAAAATGTAGAATGAAGAATCAAGTTAATGGATATTTATAAAAGAGCCTCCTCCCTTCCCTTCCCTTCCCCTCTCCTCCCCTCTCCTCTCCATTTTTTGGCTTCATATTTCTGGATATCCATTCTCCTGCTTTCACTTTTGAAAGCCGAAGAAGCCTAGTTTTTTTTTAAAAAAAAACAGTTACTCTTGTTTCTATCCAAAAAGTTTTCTTTGATGGCAACAATTTCATGCAGGTTTATTCTATATACTTTTATTAATTAACAGTTCCGTTAAATCTTAATCAGGAATTCATGAATATTGCATAAATACAGGCAGGAAAAAAATGTGCAGAACAAATGAGTGCCTAAACTCATTGATGGAAAAAAACGTATTGACAGGCTGAAAAGAAATAACTTAGAATTAGAATTCTTTTATTCTTTTATTGGCCAAGTGTGATTGGACACACAGGGAATTTGTCTTGGCGCCAATGCTCTCAGTATACATAAAAGAAAAGATACGTTCATCAAGAGGCAAGGTACAATATAAGGTACATACACTTAATAATAGTCAATTAGTGATTGATAAGCAATCAAATTATATTAGAAAACAGTCAATATAAATCGTAAGTGTTAAGTTTGAGCAATGAGAGGCTGAACCAGAGCATGAGTGCAACAATACTTTATTATACAATAAAGGGCTGACCGTGCTTGCCACGCCTGGAACTGGCTCGCAGCAATCAGCAACTGGTTGGACCCCGCAGCCTGCTTTTATAGCTGGCTGCTGGAGAGAACCAACCAATGGGAATGGGGGAATAACGCCCACACAAAGTGAGTGGACCTGAGTGAGAACTCCTAGAGTCCTCAGGACATAACACCCCTTCCCCCCAGATGCGAACATGCATAGTCCTTGAGGTAGATGGGGGGTTTGTGTTGGCGCCCGGAACGGCGCAGCTCGGGAACATTGTCTGTCTGTTCGGTATCAGTCTGTGACGGTTGAGCCGGCATAGTGTCGCCAACGCTCTCTCCGGACTGGGCATCCTCGGAAACCACCGGGTTGGTTACTGGGGTCGAGCTCTCGTGGGTTGGATCAGGCTGGTCAACTCTCTGGGCGCTGTTGTCCGAGTTTGGGCTGACCGGAACGACCGCTGGTGCAGACTGGTCGTTGGGTGCGATGTGGCTGGGCGGCGGATGAGGCGGTTCCCCTTCGACTGGAGACTCTGGATTCTTGTTGGCAAGGGTGCTGAGGCACCTTCTAAGCTGGTCTATGTGTCTCCTCCAGACGCGACCATCCTCCAGCCTGACCCTATACGATCTCGGCCCGGTGACGGCGATGACCTCGCCTGGAATCCAAAGTGGGTCCCCAGCGAAATTCCTTGCGAATACTGGCTCCTGTAACATAAAATGTCTAACCCCCGAAGTAGAAGCGAGGGGAGAGTCAGGGCAGTATTGTGGGTGCAGTCTGTCCAATACAGTCCTCAGGCGCCGGCCCATCAGAAGTTCCGCTGGGGACTTATTGGTGACTGCACAGGGGGTTGAGTGCTGGCTCATCAGGAACCGTGAGAGTTTGTGGTGCCAGTCATCCCTGCCAAACCTAGCGAGGGCCTCTTTGGTGGTCCTGACGGCCCTTTCAGCCAACCCATTACTGGCAGGGTGAAATGGGGCTGTGAAAATGTGGCGAATGCCCAGGTTGGCAGCAAAACGGCTGAATTCTACTGATGCGAACTGTGGGCCATTATCGGAGACAATGGAGTCGGGTAGTCCATGTGTAACGAACAGGCGCGTTAACACGTTGGTGATTGCTAGTGTGGTGGTCGTGGATAGCTGTGCCACGCCTATCCATTTGGAATAAGCGTCCACGACCACTAGGAACATCTTTCCATGCACGGGCCGCCAGATCGATATGGATTCTAGACCAAGGGCGCTGGCGCTCTCCCATCTGGTAGGGGTGGCGATGGGGGAGCAGGACGGGATTCCTGGCAAATGCTGCAGGAACTTACCCAATTGACAATGTCCTCGTCTAGACCCGGCCACCACACGTAGCTGCGTGCTAATGCCTTCATTCTCACGATGCCGGGTGTCCTCGTGCAACGCCTCCAGGACTCGGGTACGCAGCGAGGTCGGAATGACCACTCGAGTGCCCCACAGTAGACAACCCTGCAAACTGGACAGCTCCTGCATGCGAGTCTTAAAGGGTGCAAATTTGTTATCAACGTTGCCTCCCGGCCACCCCTCTCTCACCCAGTTGAGCACCTGGGTGAGCGCTTGGTCTGCCTTGGTTTTAGCGGCGATGTCAAGGGCGGTGATGGGCAGGTCCAACTGGGTGATCTCGAAAATGGCGTTGACAGGAGCTGGGTCTTCAGCCAGAGCGGGTAAGGGGCAGCGACTGAGAGCGTCGGCGTGATAGAGTTTTGCCCGGGCGGTGAATAAGTTTGTATGAGTAGGCCGCTAGGAAAAGTGTCCACCTTGTCATCCTAGGGAAAGGACTTGAGGGGTCTGTTTGTCGCCGGCCAGTAGGCCCAGGAGGGGCTTATGGTCGGTGACCAGTTCAAGAAGTGGCCAAAAAGGAATTCGTGAAACTTTTTCACGGCCGCAACAGCTGCTAGGGCTTCCTTGTCTATCTGGCTGTAATTTCGCTCCGTGGCCGAGAGCGTCCTGGAGAAAAAGGCGATGGGGGCCTCGGCGCCATTGGGGAGTCTGTGACTAAGGACCGCCCCAATTCCAAAAGGGGATGCGTCTGCTGCCAGTACTAAAGGAAGGTTGGGGTCGAATTGGATGAGCACTGCCTCTGACGTAAGTAGTGATTTGACGGCATTAAATGCCTGGTCTTCTTTGTGCCCCCAGTGCCACGGTGACTTTTTGTCTAGTAATCTGTGTAGGGGTTCGGCTACTGAGGCTTTATGGGGCAAGAAGGATGCATAAAAGTTTAGCAGCCCCAAGAAAGCTTGTAGCTCCGTTTTGGAGGTTGGTGTGGGAGCTTCGTGGATTGCCCTAACCTTGGACTCCAGGGGTGAATGCCAGAGGCGTCAATTTTATAACCCAGAAAGTCCACCTGTCTAGTGGCAATGGCACATTTTTCTTTTTTTAACTTGAGGCCATGCTGTCTGAACCTCTCTAACACTGCTCGCACTCTCTGGAAGAGTTGGGGTCTGTCCCTGGCCGAGACCAAGATGTCGTCAGGTAGGGTACTACACCAGGGAGGCCCTGTAAAATCCGCCCATGAGGGATTGAAAAATACCCGGGCAACACTTACGCCAAATTGGAGACGCTTGCATCGGAAGGCACCCTGTGAGTGACGATGGTCTGAAGTTCCGCTGTTTGGTTATCAACAGGGAACTGCTGATATGCTTGAGACATGTCCAATTTAGCAAAAATACTGCCCGGCTCGAATGTGTGTAATAAGTGCTGAATGACGGGCACAGGGTAGGCGCTAACTTGTAAATATTTATTGATTGTTGTCTTGTAGTCCGAGCAAATTCTCAGGCTACCATCTTTTTAAGGGGTGTGACAATGGGTGTCTCCCACTTGGCGAAATCTGTTGGCTCAATGACCCCTTGTTTTAATAGTTTATCCAATTCAGCGCCTAGTTTTGGCCGAATAGCAAATGGAACTCTACGTGGTTTTAATCTGATTGGGACTGCCTGGGGGTCAACGGTGAACGAGATGGGGTTCCATTATAACACCCCAGCTCCTCGCTGAACACATCTGCATAGTCAGCGAATAAGGAGTCAGTGTCTGAGGTTGAGACAGCATGGACTCCTGTTAGCCCTAGGCCGAGGTGGGGAAACCAATCGAGCCCCAATAAGGTGGGTAGATTGCCGTTAACTACCACTAGAGGTAGGTGGCCTTTAAAAGCTCTAAAACTGACAAAGAACTTGCCTCTGCCGATCACGGGAATGGCCTTCCCCTGGTAGTCCTTCAGACCGAACTGGCATCTCTGAAGCCGGGTAGTAGATAGGCTGGGGTGGAGTCTCTTGAGGGTGTTCCACGAGATTATTGAGAGCGCTGACCCTGTGTCAACCTCCATGTGGCACGGTTTACCTTCTAGGGAAACGGAGAGAGAAATTTTACTAACAGTGTGGCAAGTACGCCTTGCCAGGCGGTGCGTGCGACAGTTTAATACTTGCCTCTGTGGTCCCGAGTGCGAGGACGGGGTCTGTGTGCAGCGCTTTGGGGGCTTGGCAGACTCTCGCGATGTGCCCCCTCTTATGGCAGTTGTTGCAGGTGGCTCCTTTAAACTTGCAGGTGGCCCTTTGATGCGATCCCCACAGGCTAGGCACAGTGTGATGTGCTTGGGTGGACCGGTGTTTTCTTGTTTGGCCCCTACCTGCGACCGTCTGTCGTTGGCGAGGTGGTGGACGTCGCTTTCATCGTTGTAGGTTTCCTCCGCTTCCACCTCTTCGGAATGGACTGGGAACGATGCCAGCTTGGCACTTGGGCCCTGAATTTCGGTGGCTGAGTTCGTTGCTAGCTCGGCTGCTAGGGCCTCCTCGACCGCTTGCGCGAGGTTGAGGTCTTTTTGCTAGCAGGCGCCTCTGTAGGTTGAGATCCTTGACCCCACAAACTAATTGATCGAGGAGCATGTCCTCCAGGTATGTTCCAAACCCGCAGTGCAGGGCTGCTGTTCTGAGGGCGGCCATATATTAATTGATGGTCTCCTTACTCGATTGCTTCCTCATACGGAACGTGAACCTCCTGGCGATTTGTGAAGGCCTGGGAGCATAGTGGTTAGTGAGGATCTCAAGCAACTCGGACCACAGAACGTTTTTCAACTCTCTCGGCGCCACGAGTGCTGCGGCGGTATCGTAAACGGTGGCTCCGCAGTAGATTAGGAAATAGGATTTTTTCTGATGCTCTCCCGCATCCGCCAGGCCGACCGCATCGATGTAATGATTGAAGCGGTTCTTATACGATTCCCACTTCTCTTTGTCTGGTTTGAACACCGGGAATACTGGGTTGGAACTCATGGTGCTGGAACGGCTGGGCTACCTGCGGAAAAAATCTCTCTGGGACAACGGGCTCGTGGGTTACTAGTGATATCAGCTCTGGAGAGGTTTTTGCTACCCTCTCTTTCTCTCTCTGGGTTACCACGTTGGCTGTTAGCCGTTGGAGGTGTCTCGATTCGCGCCAAAGTGGGCGTTAGTGACTTCCTACAGCGCTGTGTTGTGTCTCATACTGGCTCGAAATTCAAATGACACCCGCTTGAATTTCGCGCCAAATACAGAGCGGCTGCGGCTCGCAGCGCTTCACTTTCCCTGTAGCAGGGCTAACAAGCGGCCACAGACGCTTCTAACTTTTTGAACCAGACCGCTTTCTCTGGCTGCGGATCAGCGTTTGCTCTTTTTGATCGCTCGCTTTTGTTGGCTGACCGCTCTCTCTGGCTGCGGATCAGCGTTTCCTTTATCGCCAGCCGATCGCTTCTCTGGGCTGCGGATCGGTGGCTAGTGACTCAGCGGTTGCATGGTGCTTCTGGTAGCCATCCCAGCCTCGTCGCCAGTGTTAAGTTTGAGCAATGAGAGGCTGAACCAGAGCATGAGTGCAACAATACTTTATTATACAATAAAGGGCTGACCGTGCTTGCCACGCCTGGAACTGGCTCGCAGCAATCAGCAACTGGTTGGACCCCGCAGCCTGCTTTTATAGCTGGCTGCTGGAGAGAACCAACCAATGGGAATGGGGGAATAACGCCCACACAAAGTGAGTGGACCTGAGTGAGAACTCCTAGAGTCCTCAGGACATAACAGTAAGGGTACAAGCGACAAAGTTACAGTCATACAGTCACAAGTGGGAGGGGATGGGTGATAATCATAAGGTACAAAACTTAATAATTAACCAAGCTAATAAACTATCACATGAGTTTCATACAAGGACTATCAGTCCTATATGATAGATCAGTCTAGGAACTCACTGTGACAGAGGTCTAAGACTACTTTTATTGTAATAGCTATAGTAAATAATAAGTAATAAGATGTTGCATGTTTGAATGGGCTTCTCTCCTCCCTCCTTTTATTATTGCATGAATTAGGGAGGGGCTTGTCTCAGGTATTTTCTCACATTAATTTCATGGAAAGGCCTTGAAACCACACTTGTCTCTTCTCTGCCTTAGTAGCAGCTCTTTTTCCTGTACCCCAAGGCCATTCCCTATGTCTCTAGATGAAAGAGCATTTCACTAACACAATCACGTCCCTGTGGCCCATCACCTGTTTCTCTGGCTCCTTTTAAACATGGCTTTAACACTCTTCCAAAGCAATGCTATTCCAACATGGCAATCTTCCAGTATTTTACTAAATCCACACCCAAAACACTGTCATAAAAACAGAACAAATTTGGGTAGATTATTAAATTAGCCATCTCTTGAAAGTTGCCTCTTTCACAGTTCCAGTCCATATTAAGAAAAGCGATTGGTGGGAAGAAAAGGCAGGTAATCCATCAATTGTTTTCCTTAATTTGCAGTTGCCGGCATCATCACCCAATTAGAATAGTGCTTGGCAGAACATTTTATCATATATTAACATACTCTTCTGTTGATTCACAAACTGGAAACATTCACATTAACTTGGCTGCGAAGAAGAACCCTTACAGTATGCCAAGAGGTTAAAGGGGAAAAAAATCTTTTCCCTGTTTATTGAAAAGAAATTATCCAGAGTTAATGATTCTACACAGTAGTGGAGAGTGGAGAAAGCAAAGCACCATGTCACCCTAGAAGCTGTTTTGTTTTCCTGTATCTGAAACTGCAGGTAATATATCATAATTAGATAATCTAATCATAATTAGATTAGACTGATAGACTCTAATATAGAACCACAAAAAGCTGAACATCTACATGAGCTAAAAGATGAAATAGAAATCGATGTAGCAGATTCAAGCTTTCCATTTTCTTCTGCTTTTTCTGGCATGCATGTCACAAACAGGAATTAAATAATTTCTGTTGCTCATGTGACTTGCAGTTAAACTGTAAGCTTCTTACTATAGTAGAAATCAGTGTTGTAGGGGGTTTCAGGTAGAACTTCCTGCAGTGGGACCAGAACAACTCTGATTTTTTGTGGGAGACTGTTAAGAAGAATGCGAAAGTCAGTGGTAGGCTTCTACCGGTTTCACAACCAGTTCAGTGACCGAATGCACAGAACATTACAACATCAGAGTAGGCAGAATATAAATGTATTTGTTTTTTTAGTTCAATTCAACATTTATCTAATTAACTATATTATATTGAGGACTACATAAAAGGAGGACAAGATGTACATTATTAATTTGACTTCAAGAATTTGGTATTTGCCCTGTGTTGGTCTATGATGCCTAGATCCATAAAAGACCACAACAGCAGCAACAATAAATCAATTAATTTACTTGCAATATTTCAGTTTCTTACTGACTATGAAGTCAAACTAATTAACCTAGGATTTAATTTTCATGGAAAGTGTGTAACTTAGGCTAATGTGAGCTTAACTGTTTTAGGTATAGCTCTCTTGTTCAGGTATGGCAATCTGGCAAAGCATAATAAATTACTTTTATTCTCCTGAGACTGTAAAGTCCAGAATGTTAAGTACCTGTCAAGCTACAATTTATTGCTTAAATGCCTTTTGGGAACAATCATTGCAAGAATGCTTTTGCTTGACCATTGAAACGGAAGATTAATAATTAAAACCTGTCTATTAAAAAAGTGTTAGGCTCATGCAGGGAAGAACACTTTTTTTATGAGATGGAGCAGTGACTTCCCATTGTTTTCTGTTTGCACCATTCATCACTTCTAAATGCTGCATAGTACACAATCCCAGCATGCATCGCACAGCAGGGGACATTTCTGGCATGACAGCTGCCATGTCTGCAGCTGCACTGGAGGGAAAAGAGGCCTGTGATGCGGTGCTTGGTCTCCAAAGCAAGCTGCACTTGAGCTGTCACTCTTCCTTTCTAGAAGTATACACAGACAGATGGGCTTTTTAAAAATTATTATTATTGTAATGAATGCTCAGCAAGTGCAACACATCCCATGAAAGGGGCAACCATAGAGAGCAGGCCAGGACCATCAGCACTCTGCCTAGGACTGTCATCACTGTCAGTGCCACTCATGTGACAAATGAACCCAGACCCTGGGGAGGGAGTGGGGAGGAGGAAGAAGATGATTCTGTCTCAGATCCTAGTGATGGGTGATGTTATAACAGCTGAGAAATGGGTAACTACAAAGCTGTCCTTGCAGGTTGAAAAAGAATTAAGGCAGAACAACAACAAAAAAGAGGTGATGGGGATGATCAAAAGACTCTCTTCTATAAATACTTACTTACTTACTTACTTACTTACTAATTTTATCAAGCATGTTTTAGATAACAGATATAATTGGAAACATGATTAAGAGTACATGAAATGGGTACAAATAACAGGGGACATTAGGACGAGGAGAATAGGCATGTTGGTGCTGTTATGCACTCCCCTTACAGACCTCTTAGGAATGGGGTGAGGTCAACAATAGACAGTCTAAGGTTAAAGTTTTGGGGGTTTGGGGAAGAGACCACAGAGTCAGGTAGTGCATTCCAGGCATTAACAACTCTGTTGCTGAAGTCGTATTTTCTGCAATCAAGTTTGGAGCAGTTTACCTTAAGTTTGTATCTATTGTGTGCTTGTGTGTTGTTGTGGTTGAAGATGAAGTAGTCATTGACAGGTAGGATATTGTAGCAGATAATTTTATGTACTATGCTTAGGTCACACTGACGACAACGGAGTTCTAAGTTGTCTAAGCCGAAAATTTCAAGTCTGATGCTATAAGGTATTCTGTTACGAGCAGAAGAATGGAAGAAGCAGAAGAATGGAAGACTCTTCTCATGAAATACCCCTGGATTCTCTCAATTGTATTTATGTCCGATATGCAGTATGTTTTCCAGACAGATGAGCTGTGTTTGAGAATTGGTCTAGCAAATGTTTTGTATGCCTTGTGATATACACAACACCAGTCCTCCCTAGCCAGGTGTGCCAGGGTTCTTATGAAAGTTGTTTCTAAAGGGAACAGCAGCCTAAAAAGGGTTTTCACTATATTATGCCAAGCAATCTTAGACCTGTCATTTCACAAAAGAACAGGCAAAATGTACAAGAATGGGCAAATTTCCAGAACTCTTTTGTCAGGGAAGATGCTTTTTGTAGTAACTTGGCTTATGAAAATGTTTGAGGAACCTGAAAGCTTGGCAACATTTTGGCTGATATTGCCCAACTCTGGATTATGAAGGTTGTGTGAAGGTCTCTATATTTAGTGCAAATCACAGAATTTTATTATTTAACAATTACATTTCTGCTACACAAACTAACACATAAATTAGGATACTGCCTTATGTCAGTCTACATACACCAGGATCCTTTCACTTGTTTTGTGGCTTCCTGCAATTGTCTTATTCACATTAGCCTCTTCAGTCCCAAAATTCTCTGGTACTTATCCAAATCTAGATGGATGTAAATGGCAGGGACCACTTCCTGGGAATCTTTAATTGTAAGATGTGCTCAGTAGGTATCACAACAGGCTTTGGAAGCACAGCTCTTTTTAGCCTGTATTCCTTACACTCTTTCAATCATAATTATTTTATCATTCTTCATCAATATTTGTTCTGAACTGAAAGGCTCTTCATTTCTACCATAATGTGAGTTTATCCATTTCACCTTGACCTTGCTATAAGACAATAGCAATGGTGTTGGAATAATATGGGTTCAAATAACTTTTAAACTGATAATTTAATTACTGTTGTTTGTTGATTTCACTATTTTCCATCATCTCTAATTTTGGTAATAATGTAATTTTGTTGCTAATTTCCTTTGACTGTAAGCCATTAGAGAGACACACTCCAACCTTCTTCTCATAACAACATCCTTGATATAATTTAAGCTAAAGAGCCACAGTCTGCATTCTGTGATTCATGCAAAGAAATCCAATCCCACTTCACTGGACATTTATCTTGTCAAGTTATGCTTGCGCTACTTCCAATTTATCATAGTTTATCCATTTCATGTCTAGTACCTCTTTTTCTGATCTTGTATTGACTGTGCTTTTTTCTCACTTGACATTTCCTGCATTTGAATCTCTTGATGCATTAACAATAGTTGTTGACTTTGCCAGTTGAGCCATGCTTGATCTTTTAGTTTCAGCTTATAAAAAAACAAAGCTCCATGGTAATTTCCAGTTTTATAAAGCATTGAGACCCATGTTTGTAAATGAGAACACAAGTACAAGGACAATAGCAGTGGTGAGATTCAAAAAAATTTACCACTAGTTCTGAGGTCGTGGCTTGGTGGGCATGGCATGGCTTGGTGTGTGTAGCTTGGTCAGGGTGGCAGGGGAAGGATACTGCAAAATCTCCATTCCCTCCTCACTCCTGGGGAAGGTTACCACTGGTTCTCTGAATTACTCAAAATTTCTGCTACCAGTTCTCCAGTACTGGTCAGAACCTGCTGAATACCACTTCTGGACAACAGGGATTCCTTTCATGCAGCTCTTAGTGATTTCTTTGCATTAATGCAATAAGACAAGCACTGTTATACTGAAGTTTAGTTTCCACTCAAGCCAAGTCCCCTAGAGATTTTCTATAATATTCCACTACCAGAATTTCCACTTTCCAGAAAAGAGCCCTCCAAGCATGCTGCAGAAATTAGCAGGTGACTTCCAAGTTTACCGATCAATTAACAGATAGCTTAGTTAAGCCCTTCTCAGTCTAGTGCCTCCAGCTACATTATGGCTGCTTTGTAGACTTGCTAGAAATTTTTGTGCATCGTTATCTTCACATAAATCACTAAAGGACACCAGATTAGTAAAGGATGATTAGATTATAAATTGGCCTCAGCAGTATATGAATATCTAACTAAGCAAGTAGTCATGACTTGGGTCCATATTGTCAGAAGGGATGGATCTGTGTAATCTACATACATGAACTCTAGTGATTTAATGAGGAAATGTGATTAAAAGGCTCAGGAAAGTTCAGCATTCCCATAGCTGCTAATATTTTTACAGGAAATTACACACAGCTTGCTATAGATTTTAGAGAGATGTTGATGGATCACCAGTTCCTTTCACTGAATTAAGGGGAACGGCATTTTGATTGAGATTCTGTGTTTCTTTGTCCATTCTTCAGCCATATGCATTAGCCACAGATGCTAGAGAATCAAAGGCTATCTACTGGCAGATATGGATCTTTTTCTTCCACATTGTTATGGAGCCTGTATCAATGTCAATAGATAAGCAATATTTAAATCCAAGGCAAGGAATAAGTCATTTTATCTTCTGAATACATTTTAGCACAACTGTCACATTCAATCAAACTGAATAGTCATTCCAGAAAAAAAATCATATTGCTCAACATACAGTATGTTTTTATCCTTCAGTGCAGTATAAAAACACAACAAAATTTTCAGGGCTAGGAGATTCTTTGCCATCCAAGAGCTCAGAAAAGTGCACTGATCCTGGAAGGGTCCCTGCTTTTATTTTAAAAAAACAACCTGCAGATGATGAAACAGCAGAAGAGATATCTAGGCAGGGGTGGGATTCAAATTTTGTAACAACCAGTTCTGTGGGTTTGGCTAGGTGGGCATGGTTAGGTGGGCATGGCCATGTGACTGGGTGGGCGTGGCTGAGCGGCAAGAATGCAGTCAGTGATGATGGGCATGTGCGCAATGTTGCGCATGCGCAATAAAAGACTGACTGGGTGGGGTGGAGAGGGGCAGGCGGAGAGGGGTGGGGCTAGGCAGGGCCACGATTTGCCAGTTCTTTGAACTGCGCAAAATCATAACACCCAGTTCTATAGAACCAGTCCGAACCGGTAGAATTCCACCCCTGTACCTAGGATGCTTGTTAGGGATACACCCTAGCAGAATCTGCACAGCAGTCAGGCAGGCAGGCAAAATATGTGAGATAAACGTTTTTGTAGCTTACACTCAGTAAAACAGATACACCGTGCTAGTTAAATAGTTTATTTCAGTAAGAGTTTTAGCATAGTCAAACAGTCCATATATCATTCACTAATTCAGTCTGTCCGGGAATTAGTCAGTTGCAAATTCCAGTGTCGAAAAAGAGGTCAGAAAACTTACAAATATCAGTCCAGTAATATATCTCCTCGCAGTAGAGATATGAAGAAGTCAAAACTCCTTTCTTTCTCCAGCAACTCAGCAGCAGGGAAAACACGCAGTTAACAAACCATCAATTCATCAAACCAGTAATCATCAGGAATCGTCAGCAATCATCAGGTTCTCTTGCTCCCTCTTATGGCGGTTCACACGCGCAGCCAAGATTATATGCTTTGCACTTTAAAGTGACACACACTTAAACTTACTATCATAGTTTATATATATTATTTTACCCAAACTACGTTAGGTAACCTTGTTATTCCTAACAATGCTGCTGGAGGAAAATAAACAAATCCAATCAAGCCAAGGTAAGAGATTTTTATAAGGATTATCTTGAGGTGGTAAGGTTAATACAATGAGTTGTTTTTCTGCTCTTATTGCATCTAGGGAGAGCTCACCAAGAGGGACTCATCTCTCCCACTCTCCTCAGTAAAGACAGCTGGAGGGAATACCATCAGGCCTTCTGTGAGGATTATCCCAGACATCCATCAAATAAAGTTACCCAAATTCATCTGGAGTTGGGATCCGTCTGTACAGATCCTATGCAATTGCCTAAGCCACCGTTTCACCTCAGAAAAGTTTGAACCGGGTTGGCCCTGAAGGGCAGAGTTTTAGCACTGTAAATTTAGCCACCTGTTTTAGATCCCTTGTCCCTCCTGGTTGATTAAAGTCTCTTGAGAGGTGACAAATGGGAAGATCCATGCAATGGTTGACTGCCAATACTTTAAGAGGCCATCACTGGATCCAGCAGTAATGGGTCTGCAAGGCTGGAGAGTCATGGAAGAAGCAGATTATTTGAACCTCCTTTTTTGTAAATTTTTTATTTTATTTTATACAAACAATCAATCTTCCATAAACAGTGTGTCGTCTGGGTACAAATATCTTGTGCAATAACAATTACAGTTTATACATATTCATTGCTTGATATTAATACTTTATTCTTACTTAATACTAATATATATAATATATCTAATTCTTATAATATTCCGCATCTTAAATTTTTAATTCTTTTCACATGTTTACTATTTTTCACTAGTCTTCTTTAATTTCTAACTTCCATATTTATTCTCCAGCCATTGATAAAATAATTTTCATATCATATAATGTTCTATTTGTTTATTTGAACCCCTTCCAGTCAGGATTCATGCCTGGTCATAGTACTGAGATAGTATTGATCTCACAGGTTGATTACCTTTGGCAGACTCAATATTATACAGGTTCTCCTTGATCTCTCGACACTTTGGTATAATTAATAATGGCATTCTTCTGAGTCAGTGTAGGGAGTTTGGAGGCATGGTGCTACAGTGGTTCTCCTTTCTCTAGGGCCAGTTCTGGTAGGTGTTCATTAGAGGGGGAGAGATCAAACCTAAGGTCCCTGCTTTGTGGGGTGCTATTTGGATTATTGTGATATAAGATGAAAGGCATTTGGAGGCTGTAGCTGAGGGGTATCACACTCAAGGCCCGGTGCCTGGATCCAGCCCTTATGGTGCTTAGGTCTGGCCCATGGGGATGCCCTGAAAACAGCAAATGACGGGCCCACAGCTCCTCTGCCAGCCAAAGCGGAGCTCAGGAGGACTGCTTGTGGTTCTCCCAAGCTCCATTTTCGCTGACAGAGAGTTGTAGGAGGCCATTGCAGCCAAAAACGGAGCACAGGAGCCCGTTTTTCCTGGCAGAGTCTCAGGCCACCACAGGTGCCCCCGACATGAGTGACGTCAATCTGGCCATGCCCACTCCAGCCCCCTGTGATCAAACACAACCCTGATGCCAACCTCAATGAAATTGAGTTTGACACCCCTTCTGTAGCTGATCCAAAATGCAGCAACAGGGACAATTTTTGACATTTTTTATTTTGTCAATATAACGCACTGTTCCAAAAATTGTACAGGCTTAGAGCCAGGTACTTTGAAAATCATCTATCCCAATAAATGATCCTTGATCTATATGTCCTAAGTAGACCAGCCAAGAAGTCTGACAAGGTGAGCTAATTCTACTTTAAGGCTAAAGGAATCTTGCAAGTCTAAAAGTAAAATATCCTGTTGCTTCTTTTTACCATCTGATAAGTTAGGGCACATCCTTTTTAAGTTTCTTCACCCATTATTCAGCTGTGGCTCCCACTCTTTTATCTGATCATTCTGCCAAGCAGAATCTCTTCTCCTTGTCTTCCAAGGTCATTACTACATGCCATTACATATATCATTATTTACTGCTTAACTATGGTAATTGGGACCAGCAACTCCATCACTAAGCAAAGCAATGGCTCAATCTGTTTTAACCTGCAGATCAAACACTGCACTTTTTTATGAAATCTGTCCTTACCATTGACTGGATAAATAATTAAAGTTTATAAAATTGATAAGATAGAAAACAATAGGAGAAAGCAATAATCCATATAGGACACAAAATATTGTTTGAACTCTTAAAAATTAGCTTCAAAGCTTCTAGTTTTTCAAAAGCAGCCCTAAAGGCTTTCGCTGTAATTCAAACATCTATAATTTTTGTCCCATTGAAGAGCAGGGGGGCTGAAAATGAAAAAGCCACCATTTTAAAGCAAGAGAACAAACATATAGACAAACAAAATTCTCTCTAGACACTGCATTCTAGCATCAAACTAAATATATCTGTGTTGTACAATATATGACAGATGGTCAGAGTTCTATTATCCAAATACTTATTTACTGGCATCCAGATATCTGATGCCAAAACATTGCAAATGTAAGTACAAGGATGATAGTACTGCTTCACATTCTCCAAATTCCAGGCATACCGCCAACTTCCAAAGGATTTCTAGTGAATTCAAAGCATGAAATTCTTCACTTTGAAGGATGAGGAAATATAAATAGGAGATGTTAATACCATGGACTAAGGAACCAGCATAACAGAATATGATAAAACATACTGATATGTCTTGAACATTTAAAGATACAGTACTAACCATATAGTATCCTATTATTAAATTGCAGCCATGTCTGGGAGAGACATAATTACCTGCTGCTCTGTTATATTAATAATTTTATGAGCATATATGGGGTCACTAACTCAAAGCTTGTGGATTGAACACTGTGGGCATTTAGTCTCATCAGCAGCATAGTACAGTATCTTTTCTCCATTCTGATACCCCTCAGTTGTGTTGAAATTACAACTCTCAGTGTTTCGAGTCAACTGGGCCTTGCATAAAACTTAATTGATTAATATGACCTGTAACATAACTCACATTCAGAATTTATTACAATTTAGCAATTTGTATGAAGCAACTTCAACATGTCTGGAAGTTGAGGAAGGTTGCTATGGTCACAATATTTCCAACTGCGTTCATCAGAAAATCCACTATGTACTTTCAAGCAATTGGGTTTAGCACATAACGTGTACATGGCTATTTACAGAGATAAGCATTTCCAGAGTGTTCTCTTTTACATTTCAAGGCTCCTGGCAGCCTGGAGTTGGATTCAAATCTCTCTCATTTACCATCTTCTAAAAAATAATAATTTGGTGCTAAGAAACACAAGAGGAACAAAAAGGCATCTATACAGATGGCATGGTGAGAGCTGTCAAAATAGTAATCTGGCTATGGAAGAATTATAGTACAAAGATACTGGGGTGAAATTAGTCTATTATAGCAATAAGACAGTGATTTCAGGGTCTCCTTCAGCATAGCTATGAGCAGGTTAAAACAGGCTGAAGTTTATTTCAAAGAAATAAACAGATTTCAGCCTGATCAGTAGCAATACTGATGAGTCCTTAAGGCGTGAAAGGAATCCAAATGATCATGCTATTTTAAAGCCAGTTCCTTCTACTTCTACATGCAGTTTCTTAAGTACTCAGGAAAGCCATTTCACAATGTATTTAGGACAGCCACTATCAAAATTCACACTTAACCTGTTGTACTCAGAAAAGTATGACCATTTTAAAATTAAAGCCTGATAGTTTTCAGAGAGGATAGTGAAAAAAGAGAACTGTGGATTAAGACACATGTAGGTATCTAGAAAGGCCAATGTGTGTGTAAGTATAAAACCGAGATCACAGCCATCAACCACATTTCATTCATTCATGATGTATTATTTATTAATGGAAGATTTCTAAACACAAAACTCATTAGTAACTCATTAGTACCCATAAGATGAACTGTTAACTTCCCATTTTTCTTAGAACTCATTCACTCATACACTCAAAGCCTCTTACAGCTGCCTTTGGTTGATGAAAGATGTATTTGTTCTTTGTTGAGAGCAGAATGAGAGAGAAGAGTCCCAGAGACTGTGGAGGGGGTGGAAAAAGAGGAACTCATGGATAAGAAGCAAATTGGTATGGATATAATCTACTCTACTTCAACCCATCTAGATAATGTCATCTCAAGAGTGCTTATTTGGTTTTTCAGTTCAACAGCATTTTTGGAATACGGTCTTCTTGAAATAGCAATTATAAACTGTAACAGGTGGTCTAACAGTTTAAAACCAGAAGGCGGGGCAAGACCTATGAGTGAGCCTGCATTCAGTTCACCGGTATGTGCATCTGTGAGCTCCCTTGGGAAGTCAGCCTTGTGCAGTAGTTGAAGAATTTGCTATGAGCTCTGGGTGTATTTGGCACCCTGCCTGCATCCTTGGAGAGTCAAATCATTTTTTTAAAGTGGCATTATTCCTCGAGCAATTATGTAAGGGCAATTGTGAAATTTCTTGACAAATTAAGATAAGGGGAACTGACACTCTTTCAATGGATATCGATGCAGAATGTTAAAGGATACCAATTAGGGACATAATACATAAGTGAGATAATCCACTGCCGACTAAAATATAGAGCCCAGGCACTTCAGCAGTAGACAATGTTATTTATATATACCCAGCTCTGAGGTCATGGCTGACTGCATATTGTGCAGTAGCTTTTTTGGATTAAATTTGCCTTGAGGGAAATGCAGGTAGTCCTCAACTTACAATCACAATTGAGCCCAAAATTTATGTTGCTAAGTGAGACATTTGTTATGTGAGTTTTGCCCCGTTTTGCAACCCTTCTTGCCACGTTTGTTAAGTGAATCATTGCAGTCATTAAATTAGTAACATGGTTGTTGAGTCAGTCTGGTTTCCCACTGATTTTGCTTGTCAGAAGGTTGCATGACCCCAGCATACTGCAACCATCATAAATATGAATCAGTTGCCAAAGCATCCCAACGTAAATCACTTGACCACGGGGATGCTGCAATGGTCATAAGTGTGAAAAATGGTCAAAGGTCACCTTTTTCAATGCTGTTGTAACTTCAAATGGTCACTAAGCGAACTGTTGTAAATCAAGGACTATCTGTATATGATGACCAGGACTACATGGAGAGAATAGTTTTAAATCTTCCTTTTGCAAAATAATTTTTTTTTTTTTAAATCTACTTCTTTTTTAAACTCTAATGACACCAATGGAGTTCTACAAAACAACTGCTATAAGATAGGGAAAGCCTGATAGAATTTTAATGAATAGAAATATTTGATTGAAGTTTTAAGGTTTTCATTATGCCTAACCTATCATCTGGATCAAGTCACTATACAGTTACACAAGACTAAACCAGATCTGAAAGGGTGTTTGTATGGATATATTTAGTGTATAATGTAATTTTTATTCCTGGTTGTTTAATTGTCTTTTTAAACCTTATTTATAGTGGGACTAGTATTTTTTTGCATGAGGATAATAATGAAACGTGCAAAGGTTGAAGTTCAAAGTTATTTCAATGACAATACATCAATGTAGGGTCTAAGAATTATAATAGACCTTGACACCCAAGTTTTCCTGCATTATTGTCTGTTCTGTAAACAACAGATTTTGTCCCTTGTTTGAGAGAAATTATTCAAAAGGTGCAGCTGCACAGGTTTGAAACAGGAATTCTAAATACAAGATGCAGATATTCTGCTTTACCATGAAACCTTAGCCAGAAATATCAACTTTCCACCATGATTTAGAACTAGCCCTGCCCACCCTATTACCCAAAATGTGTTTTGGGATTATAAACTCCAAAACTGCTGCCAATTGGTCATGTTAGTTTGAAGATCTGGAAATAGTTTAGGTAAAAGCATATTCTGGGATTGGCTTCTTAACCTGGATAATTTGTTTCTCAAACACTAGTCACCAACCTCCCACCCAATTTTGGCAGAAAATTACAAATCTGAAGGTACCAAATATTTCATTTAACTCTTAGTTAGACTTTTGGCAGAAGGCAATTCAACTAAATAGGAATATTTATTTCAGATAAAAATGGAACCTTAAATACAAGATATTGCCATTATTTTGCAAAAACTCAGAGATTTATACACACACACAATATGTGTGAGTGTGTGTGTGTACATACATACATAAATATATAAGTATTCATATATATATACAGGTCTTGGTGTGTTTGGGTCGTTTCCCGTGTAAGATTGAGATTATCTTGGTGACGTTTTGACAAGGTTCCACTCACCATCTTCTGGCTGGTGCTTTCGACTTCATGCTTGTGCAAGCAAAGCATGATCGGAGCTGCCGTCTCTCTATAAATAATGGTGGGGAGGTTGGCTATGTTGTCATTTCTTGATTGGTTGATGGAGTTGAGTTTGCAGATTGGCTAGCTTTTTCATAAGAACATGTGTGGCTGAGGTATTGGCTATGTGTCTATCAGCCTCCTGTGTTGTAACGACCTGGGTAATGGGCTGTGTGATGACCTTCTGAGTTCTATTGCTTTGACACCCTCCCCACCAGTATTTATAGAGAGACGGCAGCTCTGATCATGCTTTGCTCACACAAGCATGAAGCCGAAAGCACTAGCCTGAAGATGGCGAGTGGGACCTCATCGAAACGTCACCAAGATACTCTCAATCTTACACGGGAAAAGACCCGAACATGCCAAGACCAGCATACCTGTACCTGTGAAAATCTTTGAAAACTTTCATATATATAATACATACATATATACATACAGCCTTTCACACTGAAGGGTCTTGTTTGCTTCCTAAGGAAAGCTGAAGTAAAACATAACCATGATCATGGTCGTATGATTTTCATTAGCAACCAAGTTACCAGGACCAACTGCAATCACTAATCGAGTACTCCCCGTACATCATAGAAAATGCACAGGATGTTTTCAGTTCTAGAAAAATTGGTGGCTGACGCACGAGAGAAAATTCAAGAGGTCAGTAAAAGACTTCAGTCTCAAATTATAAAGGACACCAAACCTGCCGAAGGGGGAAAAACCAGTGAAGGGGATAACTGCAAACATAAAGAAATTAAATATAATTAACAGTGGGTCTACTTATGAAACTCATGCTAATGGAAAATATGACAGAGATAATGTCATCTGGTCCATCTGCACTTCTCATTTGCAGAGGTATTTTCACACATTACTGAAAAGCACTAGCCAGCAATCTCTTCACAAATAATGTAACAGCTGCTATTCAGCTTTCCTTTTTACTACGGTAGGAAGCCCCCCCTTTCCCGAATAAAATGTTCTTTATTCTTAATATTAAAAAAAGACAGGATAGAATATTTCCCCTGAATGAGAAGAGGAGAGACATCCCAGTCTTCCTGCCATAGGAAAACAGTCTCAAGCAAAAACCTGAAGAAGCTAGTCTTTAGGAGCTGGTATTTTGTATCCATTCAGAAAGCTGGGCCAGTCTATTCATAAGTAAAGAGCAGCCAAAAACTCCAAATAAGCAACACAATAGGCAAGGAGCTGAAATGAACAAGATTAGCTCAAAGAAAACACCTAGGATTTGCATTTCCCCTTTTGCCTGTAGAGCCAGCCATGACTCCTACATGACCCCATATGAATCTGGCCAATAGTCATTAAAATATTATATGACATAGTCTTACAGGCACCTCAATCACAAAGCCCCAAAGAATGTATAAAAAACCACCTATTCTCAACCCCATTTTGTCAGATACCCCAGAAACATGCTGCTGTCACTATTAAATAAATCTACCAAACAGAGACTTCCTTTCCAGCAGCCTGCCTTCATTTTATATCCAGTGTCTTTCTCTTGCCTTGGAACTGGACCAGATTCTTCCCCCAACACTACATTAGATGTTTTCAATCATTCCTCAGAGAAAAAAAATCAAAGGGGTCGCTGTCTTATTAATTGGTTATTGGATATTACACTTGTAGTTCAATAAATTGTGTTTGTTGTCCATGAGTAAGTACTATTCATAGTAGGGTCTAAGAAAGAAATGGTCTAGTTGTGGATGAAATAACAGTTTTGCTCTTTCATGCTTCAAGCCTCGAGGGCAAAGCTTCCACTTCACTTGACTCAATCTCAGATAAATCATTTACCAATGTATTGATTGACCCTGTCAATCAGTTATTGTGGAAGAACTGAATCCTTGATGTAGACTGGTGCACAGCTTCAATCTTTGAGAAAGACAAAGTTTAAATGTAGTAGAAAATATAGATGATTTATTTGAACTTCAAGTTTTTAGCTTCTGATCATGAGACATTCATAGGAGAGTTGGAGAAAGTTTATGAAGTCATTCATATATAATAGTGATACGTAGCTTTACCTGGGCTTTGAACGGCATGCAAGGAAATCCCCCTCCCCCAAAAAAGTAGTTTGGGGGCCAGAAGAAAAATATAAATTTGACGTGTTGATTTATATTTCAAGTCAAGGAAATTGGTTGTTCAGCTGATCACTTTCAGTTCCCACTGACCTTTCATGCTGGAATTTAAAATCATTGTGAATACTCATTTTTATTATTCCATTTATATTCTAGAGTCAAACACTGAATACTAATTCTGTAAACTGCAAAGCCCAATATATAGAGAGTGCACCAAATTCAAGAACGCTAAAGCTACCAAGTATGGGATGGAAAGTTCTGAAAACCACAACATGACGGCAAAGAGAATATTCTGTCTCTGGTGCCATCTAGTGACAATTTGGATCTTTCCAACTCAGAACTGGTAGCCCCAAGAATACTTTTTAAAAATCAATTTTATTTTTGAAGAAAATATGTATACATTGTTCCAGATTCTTACTGAATCCTTGTAGATTACTATAAATCACACTAAAACCATTTATGAATTAATCCAGGGTACTTAAAGGAGGGGAAAAATGCTTATAGTGGCTTTGCCAGGACAAGGTACAATGTAAGAATCCAGCTGTTAATTATAAGTTCAAAATATATTCAGGTGATTACTGTCAACTGTAATGTTAATATTGCATGACAGCATCCCATCTATCTAAATTAAGAAATATAAGTTGCTTGCTAATTATACCTGTTGGGAATGATTTTGACTCATTCAGTCAATCAAAGTCACTAGTACTTTTTACAAGCATATAAAAATGACAATCATGTCAAGTTTGTTGTTGTTATTGTTGCTGTTCCTCAGCAACCATAATTCAGGATAAAACTTAATATTGAAGAAGTAGGTTTGCAGAATGTTATCATGATTATAGAGGAGAAATAACTTGCCCACCAAAGGAAAAAAGAATAAGTACTCTCTAACTTAAACTGTAACCTTCCTTTAGGAAGGAAGGAAGGAAGGAAGGCTTTTCAGATGACATAGTTGACAGAATCAGTGGCTTAAAAGGTAGTCTCTCTGGCCCTCTTTTCACAGCAATTTATTTGGGATAACTGCAGATGCATTTTTGAGAACCCAATTCCATTTATTTAGAAACTCAGAGGTGCAATCAGGATAGAAATTAATTTGAGTCAATTATCTTTGAGGTATTAATAATTTGGTCAGAAGTAGAAAACATTCTTCTGAGAGTAAATTTCAGGGGTTCAGTCCCCAGAAGAATTCATAATCAGATGAAAGCAGAGGTAGTTTTCAGCAAGTTCTGACCAGTTCTGGACAACTGTTAGTGGAAATTTTGAGTAGTTCAGAATACCAGCTCTGACTGCCCCTTCCCCCATTTATTCTCTGTCTCCTGAGTCCCAGCTGATTGGCTGGGTCTTCTTTTGTTGCCCTGCACAGGAGAACGGAGCTGGAGAGCAGGTTAGTGGGGTGGGGAGGGAATGGGGATTTTACAGTATCCTTCCCTTGCCACGCCCACTAAGCCACACCACAAAACCTGTGGTTAAAAAAAAAGATTCCCACCACTGGATGAAAGCTAACAGCAAACAAATTAAACTAGCATTTGTCTCTCGTCAAAAATAATCCATGTAGGACTAACAGATTATACATGGTCATTCCAGCTGATGGAAAGAATACTCAGGATAGAGCCTTGTTTTGCTGGAAGCACACTGGGTCTTTTAAAGGAAGCAAATAAGGAAGAACTGCCTTTCCATTTCATTCATTGTTTAAAAATGCAATTTTAGCTTCTTCTGGCTAGCAAATAGTTTTATAGTTTTAAAAGAAATCACCTTAAAAACTACGTGAAACTAGAAAGCTGCCTTTACAAAGCAACTTTTAAAACAAGGCAGATTTTTTATTATCTTTCTCTCTATAGTTTTTAGATCCATGAAGAAGTACAGTGTCCACTGTGAACAAAACTAGGGGAAAAATACTAAACAGGGCAGGATGAAGGGGTGAAATAGTGAACAATTTACCTTTTCCAATAGTTTTACATATTTATGAGAAAAAGGAAAACTTCCTTTTTTCTTCTGAATTGGGTTATTTTAATATTTATTATTATTATTTCTTGCTATATTTATTTCTGTGCGACAGATTATACACTGCTCAAAAAAATAAAGGGAACACAAAAATAAGACATCCTAGATCTGAATGAATGAAATATTCTTATTAAATACTTTGTTCATCACATAGTTGAACATGCTGACAACAAAATCACACAAAAATTATCAATGGAAATCAAATTTAGCAACCCATGGAGGTCTGGATTTGGAGTTACACTCAAAATTAAAGTGGAAAAAAACACTACAGGCTGATCCAACTTTGATGTTATGTCCTTAAAACAAGTCAAAATGAGCCTCAGTAGTTTGTGTGGCCTCCACATGCTTGTATGACCTCCCTACAAAGCCTGGGCATGCTCCTTATGAAATGGCGGATGGTCTCCTGAGGGATCTCCTCCCACACCTGGACTAAAGCATCCCCCAACTCCTGGACAGTCTGTGGTGCAACGTGGTGTTGATGGATGGAGCAAGACATGATGTCCCAGATGTGCTCAATTGGATTCAGGTCTGGGAAACAGACAGGCCAGTCCATAGCATCAATGCCTTTGTCTTGCAGGAACTGCTGACACACTCCAGCCACATGAGGTCTAGCATTGTCTTGCATTCGGAGGAACCCAGGGCCAACCACACCAGCATATGGTCTCACAAGGGGTCTGAGGATCTCATCTCGGTACCTAATGGCAGTCAGGCTACCTCCGGTGAGCACATGGAGGACTGTGCGGCCGCCTAAAGAAATGCCACCCCACACCATTACTGACCCACTGCCAAACCGGTCATGCTGGAGGATGTTGCAGGCAGCAGAACGTTCTCCACAGCATCTCCAGACCCTGTCATGTCTGTCACATGTGCTCAGTGTGAACCTGCTTTCATCTGTGAAGAGCACAGGGTGCCAGTGGCGAATTTGCCAATCCTGGTGTTCTCTGGCAAATGCCAAACGTCCTGCACAGTGTTAGGCTGTAAGCACAACCCCACCTGTGGACGTCGGGCCCTCATACCACCCTCATGGAGTCTGTTTCTGACCATTTGAGCATGCACATTTGTAGCCCGCTGGGGATCATTTTGCAGGGCTCTGGCAGTGCTCCTCCTGTCCCTCCTTGCACAAAGGCGGAGGTAGAGGTCCTGATGCTGGGTTGTTGCCCTCCTACGGCCTCCTCCATGTCTCCTGATGTACTGACCTGTCTTCTGGTAGCACCTCCATGCTCTGGACACTACGCTGACAGACACAGCAAACCTTCTTGCCACAGCTCACATTGATGTGCCATCCTGGATGAGCTGCACTACCTGAGCCACTTGTGTGGGTTGTAGACTCCATCTCATGCTACCACTAGAGTGAAAGCACCGCCAGCATTCAAAAGTGACCAAACCATCAGCCAGAAAGCATAGGAACTGAGAAGTGGTCTGTGGTCACCACCTGCAGAACCGCTCCTTTATTGGGGATGTCTTGCTAACTGCCTATGCTTTCCACCTGTTGTCTACTCCATTTGCACAACAGTACATGAAATTGATTGTCAATCAGTGTTGCTACTTAAGTGGACAGTTTGATTTCACAGAAGTATGATTGACTTGGAGTTACATTGTGTTGTTTAAGTGTTCCCTTTATTTTTTTGAGCAGTGTATATGTGAGCACTGCTGGCTGCCTGCCTGCCTGCCTGCCTGCAATTTGACAGATCAGGTCTCATTAGGCTCAAGGTTGACTGAGCCCTCCATCCTTCCGAGGTCATTAAAATGAGGACCTAAATATGCTGACTCTGTAAACTGCTTAGAGATGGCTGTAAAGCACTGTAAAGTGGTATATAAGTCTAAGTACTGTTAGGATGGGGAAACATTATTTCTTTTTTACATATCGATTAAGATGATTGCCCATCTCAATAATGTGACTCTGGTACTAACAGGGATTAGAATATAATAAAAGCCTAACGTATCTTTTTAGCTATGTGGGTAGAAACATAAACCTACAATGGATCAGACAGCAATAATTATTTAATTCAGAAAGAGTGCAAAATAAAACTGACTAGTTCTTAGAGGCATGAAAAACATTGCATTATTCTGAAAGAACTCAATATAATTTTCTTTCTTGACCATTCCTGACATCAGTAGATACTGCATACAGCTGTGACTCATATGTGGCCATAGGGGGTATTTGCAAGTGGCTGAAATTCAATTTGATGGAGCAGACTTCACAACTCATCCACAATTTTCCTCTTCATTTGCAATGTGTTTACTGAATATGCTGCAGAAAATCAATCAGAGTGTTTCAATGTGGTGCAAATTGGGGGAACCACTTCAGCCATGAAAATGCTCTATCATCTTCTATTACCATCACTATTTCTGAAAAAAGAAAACAATATAATTGCTTGAAAAGACAGGAATTTACATTTGGAAAATGATTTTCTTTGTAAAGTTTATCAATTTAGGGATGCTCAAGACACAGCAGTTACGTAATTTTTCTGCATTGTACTGTAAAAGTAGTATAATGGATATCAAGAAAATGCAAAAATGTTGCTGTTTTGCCTCTGAAAAATACTTAAGACTTCTATAAAAAAAATTGAAACAGCAAACAAAAATACCCACTATAGTTTAGCATTATGCCTATATTAAGCCAAGGTGGAAACAGAATGTGGAAATAGAATACAATTACATTTTAAAAGAAAATAAATCATTGTTAACTACAAAATGCATACAATATACCAAACCAAGAAAACTATATTTGACTTAGCACCTTATTTAATCAGACAAGAAAGGGGTGAAAAGATAAAAACAAAAAGCCAAAAAAAAAATCAGAAAATGAGATTTAAGCATGGGTTCTAATTAGGGGGGAAGTGATGGCCTAATAGTAAAGACATTGGACTTTGTTGACTGAAAGGTTGGTACTTCAAGACCCAAGCACTGCATAACTGTCTGAGTGCCCATTCTCACCCCAGCTCCTGCCCACCTAACAGTTCGAAAGCATGGAAAAGCAAGTAGCTAAACAGGTACCACATTGATGGGAAGGTAGCAGCATTCCATGCATATAGTCATGCCAGCCACATGATCACAGAAGTGAGTTCAGACAATGCTGGCTCCCTTGGCTAGGAAATGGAGAGGAGCACTGCCTCCTAGAGTCAGACACAACTGGACAGGGGAAATTTTTACCTTTACCTTTCTTCTAATTAGTACACTGCCCTGTTTTAATTTAATTATGCCATTTGTAAATGTCAAACATGAAGACACACCATTTTTTCTGATTGTGGGCTAAGTTGGCTCTTGGATGCTGCACAGCTAAATATCACCAGATCTCAATGGAGAAAGGACCAGGCCTTGCTCAGGTTAGCTGCTCTGTACAAAGGTTTCATTATATGTTACTTGAGTATAAAAATATAATGTCCTAAGGTGGCAAAGGGATGACCCAAATACATTTAGCCTTGTGTTTGAGCTCTTGTTTGTCTTCATGTCCAGGAGTTGGGGAAGAACTGGGACTTCAGTGTACTAGGAGCTGTCTCTTGTTTCTGATCTTACAGAATAAAAGCCAAATGAGAAGTGGGGAAATAGTTTGGTGGAGATAGCTGGGGCTTATCCCCCTTTACTTTTGTTTCTTTTTTTATCATTCTATCAATACAGGTTCTTTCTCACCCATAAAGGCAACTTCTGGGAGCTTGCCATAGAACAAGCAACAGGAAAGATCTGTCTGGAAGGTTGATGTTGGCAGAGAAGGGGCGTTGGTTCTTACCTGATACGCTTCTTTTCATGGAGCTGTCGAGAGCGTCCAGGTTGGGAGGAGCTCCAGTCTCGGCTCTCACAGGCTGAGCTTGAAATTGAGGAACGCCCCTCACCATCACGTGGTCCTCGGGCGCTCCCCAGGTTTTTGCGCAGACGAGAAGGAAGGTCCTGTTCTCATCACACTCAGGAAAAAATATATTAGATTGCTCGGTCGAACAGCCAGGTTTCCCACCAGACGGCCTACGGGTGGGGCTGGACGCTCTCGACAGCTCCATGAAAAGAAGCGTATCAGGTAAGAACCAACGCCCTTTTCCATAGAGCTGTCTCGAAGGTCCAGGTTGGGACATACCAAAACTGGCTAGTCCTGGGGTGGGGCCCCGTCTGGTATAGAATCTCTCCTGGAGCCCTGATGACCCGCTGGAAGGCATGCCCAACAGGAGAACCCCCTGGAGATTGGAATGTCTCAACAAGGGGCCTAAAGAGGAGGTGGGGCTGTCCAGAAGGCAGTCCCGCCAAAGAGGCCAACAGATGTGTACTGGAACCGTGATTCAAGAGACCGGGAAGATCGACCCGTGTTGGGAATTCCCTGGGAGAACTCTGGGACAGAGAGGAGGAGGGAGGCGCAGAGGAGCCCTAAAACTAGAGACCGGGGAACACGGCAATGGGCTACCTCCATGACCCGGGAGAGAAGGAGGGGCCCCTCTGCTAGGATCAGGAAGGCCCCGGGAACCAATTGCCTGGACGTAGCGAGTTCCCGAAACAGCGGCCTGTCCTGGGGGAGCCAGGTTCGGTTCCGCCCAACGGCGAGGCGGACGACTTTGCTCAAGGACCCAGCTGGCCGAGGGCCGCCTTGTCTGGGGATAAAGTAGTAGTGAAGGCTAGAGATCTGTGTGAGGACCGGGAGCGCAAGGAGGAACCCCAGCTAGCATTGGATGGGGGTAGATGTGTTGTCACCAGTTGCCCAGGGCAGGGTGAGGAGGACAAGAGTGCTCCTGGGGTAGGAGCCTGTTGCAAGCAGGGGTTAAAGGTCGAGTAGAGATTGGCCTTCTCGCACTCCTTCCTCTCTCCTTTTTTTTTTTTTTTTAAAGGCAAGCGCCTGGGGACGACTGCATTATTGGGAACGATGGAACGAACCTCTCCCGGATCCCCGGGAGGGCTTCCTGGAAGAGTTATCTCCGGACCCATCCGCTCCGCCGGTAGGGAGATCTGTAGGGAGAGGATCGGTAGTATCTGGAAAAGGAGGAGGAATGGGAAGAACCCTGGCGAGGAGAGGGAGAGGAACCTCTGAAGTCAGACCTCCTAGAGAGGGAAGGGAGGTACTTGCGCTTGTTCCGGTCTCGCCAGGAATGGGTCGAGAACCGGTCCAAATAGCTTCCCCCAGAGATGGGGGCTGATGCTAGCTTAGCCTTGTTTTTAACGTCCGCTTGCCAGTGGCGGAGCCAGAGTAGACGGCGGGCGGTGACCTGGGACGAAATGGCCTTGGTGGAGAACTTTGCCGCCTGGAAGGTGGCGTCTGCCGAGAACTCGCCGCGGCCAGGATCTTGGCAATGTCCTGGTGCGCCCTGAGATTGGCTGCGGAACATGCTGCTTGAGCTGCTGGAGCCACTTGATGGAAGACCTGGTGAAAAAGACGCGGCAGTGGAAGCCCTGACTGCCCAGGCGTCAGAGAGGTGAGCGCGCACAGGGCCAGTTCAGCTCGCTTGTCCTCGGGCTGGAGAGCCTCGAGTGAGTCACTGGGAGTAGAGCGGGAAGCCAGGCTACCACGGGCTCGCCCACGGGAGGGGATCGAGCAAGGTGGAGAACTGCGGTTCCAGGTTAAAAACCGCTTGTCCTGGGCGTTGGGGGGAGGAGGGGGCCCCGAGGAGGCCAACTGCCTAGAGACCATGTCTGAGAATATGGGCGGGACAGGGATCACCTCAGTCTCCACCACGGGCTGAGAGAAAAGAGAGTCGGGAGGAACCCCTGCCGTCGCTGGGTTGGGTGGGGGAGGGGGGTTCAGGCCCGAGGTAGTCCTGGCTTTGAACAGGAGGGACCTAAATAGGTGCGGTTTAAAGAGCCCTAAAAACGTGGGCTGGCCTGGAGAGAGGCCCTCGTCCTCCGACATGTCCCCCTCTAGGGGGCCTGTTCCTGAAAGGAGTTCGCTGCCTATGAGGGACCCCATGTCAAGGTCCTGCTCATCCCCAAAGAGGGAAGGGTCCCCGGGTTCTTGGGCCTCCATCCCCTCCATCTCCAAAGGTAAGGTTAAGTCCCCTTGGGGAGTTGCCTGACCATGCGAGGCCGCTGATCCTAGGGCCTCGGGGGCCGCAGGCCGAGGAGCGAGACCGGCCAGCTGCTGCATCTGTTGCGCTACCCTTTGCCGGATGGCTAGCTCCATAGCCTGCATCAGGTTTTCGGGTATTTCCGCCATGGGGGGTGGGTGAGACTCCTCCGGGTGCAGTTCTACAGCAGTGGTGGGCAGGGTGACCTCAGGGGCCTGTCCAGGCTGTGGGGAAGAAGCAGAAGCAGGAGAGGAGGGGAGAGGAGGATGGGTGGAGGTTGATGGAGCGGAAGGGTCCCGGGGCACAGAGCTTGACTCATGAGAGCGTCTGTCAATCTCCCTTTCGAGGGCCCTGTGTCGCCTGAGGGCATCCCTTTGGGAAGCTTTGGATGGTTCCTGTGCCTGTTTGCGCAGGTGGTGGGATTTAGCCTTGGCCTTCAGAGAAGTGCCACGAGAGGTATTGTCGTCTGCCATCTGGAGAGGAGAGGGAAAAAAAAAGGAAAAAAATTTCTGGTTAATGCGAGACGGTTAACGGGTCTGGGTACGGCCTAAGCAGAGGCTGGAACTCCCAGTGCTCGTATCGCACCCCCTTTTTTGTCAAGGCAACAGAGTTGTTCTGCAACGTGTTGGGAAGTTGGACCTAGCCCGGGGGCCAATCAGCCAGAATAAACGCCAAGCTGTCCCTGCCGGGCGAACCGGGGAAGGGACATGGCAAGCAACTAACTCCTTAGTTGGGGAGAGACTATGAGCCAGAGATTCTTGTGTCTAGGGGAGACCAAGGCAGGATTGCAAGGTATTTGAGCAGTCCCAGGATCTGCCCAGGAGTCAGGGAAACAATGCGGCCTACTGGTAGGCCTCTGATAAGAACCAATGACCCTGGGGCCGCAGGCAGAAGGGAATAATGTAAGCTGAAACCAGGTCTGGATGCGGCCTACGTGGAGGCCGGGAATCCCAGCGCACGTTCCACGCCCCCCTTGTAGTCAAAAAATTTTTTTCTGTTTAAAATAGAGGTTTGGTACGAACCAGGGCCTAGCCCAGAGACCAATCAGCCAGAAGGTGAACGCCAGGCAGCTACCCCTGCCGGACGGACCGGGGAAGGGGTTGGGGGGCAGAGCTGCTACTTCGCCTGCTGGGGAAAAAGCTGCAGGGCCAACGGGCCCTATTTCTGCAGGAGGCCTGTCAGTGGAGTGAAAGACAGGCTGAGACGTGGGAGTCCCAGGCTGCCTAATGGTCAGTTAAGGCTGCGGCCTGTAAAAGGGCCTCTAGTAATGGCGGACGGCCATGCGGCCACTCACAAGATGGCGGCCGTTCCAGGGCACACCCAAGATGGTGGACGCCACAGGGGGCCCAAGATGGAGGCCGCAAGTAACGGAGGCAGCCCCAGCGGCGGTAAACTCCCAGGGAAAAAAAGGAGAAATCGACCCTTTGGGAGAACCAGGGAAGCGTTCCCTGGGCTAGATGGCGTCATGCGGGGGAACGGTGGCTAAAGCGAGGAGAGGCAGGCAGAAACGAAGCGGCCTCGCACGGAGCGATTAGGCGGCAAACGAAGCGGTGGGGGGCAGCGCGCGGCGCCTGCTTTTCTCCCCTTAAGGAAACGGTTCGGATGTTAAAAACACTCCCTGGGGAGTTCAAACCTGAGTTCCTGCGCTGCCTGCCGGTGATCCACGTAGAAAGCGATGAGGAGAAGAGGCCTAGAATGCTGAACGACCAGAGCAAGAGAAAAACAGCCTGTCTGCCACGAGGCTGAGCAAAAAACTGGGGAGCGCCCGAGGACCACGTGATGGTGAGGGGCGTTCCTCAATTTCAAGCTCAGCCTGTGAGAGCCGAGACTGGAGCTCCTCCCAACCTGGACGCTCGAGACAGCTCTATGGAAAAGGGTCCATTCAACATAGACAATGAGAGAGCATCACTGTGACTTGTGAAGTCTGTGCAGTGTTTATATTTCTGTCTGAAGAGGACCAAAACTACACTTGCTGAACTATAGTATATGCCTATGGCTTTGTGGGAGGAGATGAAGGAACCAAGAGAAAATTGCTGCACTGCAACATATCAAGGAAGACAAGAATTTCCTAGAGCTCTCCAAGAGTGGTTGAGAACTGAAGAAAATGACAAGATTGGAGGGAAATTCTTTTGTAGAAGCAAACATGTAGAAGCATATGGTCCCCAAAAGTAAAAGGCTCAGGATATACTCAGTGCTAGTACAACACAGAAATTAGTACCGAGTTTTCTCTTAAGATGATCAGATACTTTTTTTCAATCAACTTCAGCAGATAGCAGCACCTAAATAACCTTCTCTGCTGTATGATCCTGAGTAGACCAGGTTGGTATGGGGCCACAGCTTAGACTGGGAAAAATCAAAATGCATATTACAAGAAGACAAAGGCATACTGCTTCTGAAACATTACTGCCATGAATACTGTCTGGATTTGTACATGAAATTTCCAGGAGCTGTACTAATTCAAAACAGGCTTGGCCTTTTTATCTTCTTTGAAGTGGGATATTGAAATCCCATATGGTTCAGGTCAGTTCTGAAGCATTTGTCTGAAGTTGTCTGGCTATCAGCGACCTAATTAATATATAGATGAAACACAAGGAGGAAAGTAGGGTAGAAGCAAGCTAATTTGAATTAGATTAGCACAATGAGTCAATTTTTCAATACTGCTGGCTGAACTGTCTGTTGAGATGGCCTTAATTACAGTTGTGTCAAACGGGAAGCTAAACGATAAGTGTGAACATTGAACTATATAGAGGACAGTTTAATATGGAAATCTTTTAACCTTTGAGGAGGCTTAAATGAGGTTTAAGTTCAGGAAGCCAGCCACATTTCTACACCCTATAGAAAAAGATTTTATCACTTTTAATTTCTGGATTCCAGTTTTAAGTATTAACCTATTAGACTGCATTATTGTTTCAAGTGTTTTTTTTTTAGGACTTATGAAGCTGGAAGAACTTTTCTTTTCACTGGAAACCATAAAAATGGTAAGATCTGTTTTAAGTAAGAAGCATTCAAATCCTCCCAAACATTCTGCCAAACAGTCCTTCTGCCATAGTGGCTCTAACCCAGATGCCACAATTATGTTTCCACAGGTGTAAATCTGTGTTGGTGCATTACCATCAAAGCCTGGTCTAGAAGATTCTGAACTGGAGTTTTCTGGGACAGGGCAGGATAGAAAGTTTTTGATTCAGCTTTTAAAGACTATCCATATACCTCTAACAATAGCCCAAAAACATTTAACAGACAGGCCCCCATGATATTGCCTTCACCTCATTCAAAGCCCATAGCAGAGGCAATATAAAATCCTGCTCAACTCTTCTGGTTTTGTGCAATCATAAACCAAACCCTTTTTAAATGTGTGCAAGAATGACAAGCATAGTGCAACGACACATTGCTAATTTAGTATGGAAGGCACAGGCTTCTTTGTCCTTTGAAGAAGTTGACTGCTATTTATAGACTGGCTCAATGATTTATAAAGACAAGATATATTTTCCTTTGTTCTTTTTTTTTTCTTTGCTTAAGCTAGAAATGGTGATGCCAAGAACCACTGAAAGATCTGGCTTCTGTTTCTGGAAATGGGGATTGAGAAAGCTTTAGAGTCCTAATTACACTGGCAAGGTTTGACTGTTTTGCTTATTCACTTTTTCCAAGAAAATCATTAATCTGAAAGATCCCTTGCACCCCTATTGACCAGTGAAAGCATATTCATGTTAAACAAGGAATATGTTCTGTTAGACACTTCTGTTCTCAACAACAATCATGTCATCTGATAATTGATTTTCAGCTCACCTACTTTTAATCTCCTTGTGGAAGGCAGGTAGATTTCAAACACAAGGCATTTCTCTGCTTTGTCACTGAGCAACATGTGACCCGTTCCACTTGAACTAACATACTATGTTAGTACCATAATCAAATCAATTTTAGGAGAGGTGAAAAATAGACTAAAGTGCTAATAAGCAGAAGAGGAGGGTGCAATACTATATGACTGGCTAATGTGCACACAGACATATAAACACTCACTCCCAGAACTCAGTGAATCCAACTGTGGGAAATAACAAGTCCATGAACATGTATGGATTTCACACATATACGCAAATAATCTAAAGACACCCAAGGGACAAATAATAAAGAGGAAAGAGGAAAAGTGATATATCCTTCAAGTTCAGAAATAAAGACTGCTGTGATATGTTTCCTTCCAGAAAGGGAAGTCAGCCTGACCAATGGAGGCAATCAGTCTGTTTCTTTTCACTTTCCAGTCCCAGCACAATTGTCAGTAAAAGCTAATTGTCCTTTTTGGCAGGAAGAAGCAAATCAAGCTTGTTGTACCATCTGCTTCTTCTCAATTTAACGTAAAGTTGCTAATCCCACAGAAACTATTTAACGAAATGCAAACTGGACCCCTTCTGTGGTGCTACTCTGTACATATCTTCATACCATGCACTGGGACAAACATTGAAGTGGGAATATGAAATACATACATGTGCATTTTCTAATTAATTTAGAAGCCATCATGATCTGTGTGGTACCATACCAAGATATTGTAATAATATCCTTTTGTTAGTGCTATATATTTTTTCTGGAAAATATTTGTGTAAACATATGAAATGGAATATAGAAGTGCCCTTCAAAGCAAGCCAAGAAGACAGAATGCTTATTCCAGAGGCATCAAACTTGATTTCATTGAGGGCTGCATCAGGGTTGTGTTTGACCTCGGGGGTGGTGGTGTCAGCTCATTGTCACTCGTGTCGGGGGCGCCTTGGTGGCCTGAGTGCTCTCTGAGCGCATGGCCCCCCCGAGCTCTGTTTTTGCTGGCAGAGTTTCAGGAGGCCGTCGCAGCCTAAAACAGAAGCCTTTCCAACCTACATTTTCACTGGCAGAGGCACATCGGGCCAGTCCTTCGCTAGAAGGGTGGTACCATTGGTCGGATCCAGCCTGTGGGCCTTGAGTCGGACACCCATGGCTTATTCTAATAGATGTTAGTTTCTGCATCTAGTGGTAACACCAGAATGAAGACTTACAAAGACACAGTACAAAGTGAATATAAAATCAGAAATACTTCTCACAAATATATGGTTACCAAAACAAAAGATAATTCCTATGTGAAATGGATGAAGCAATCCCTCTCTGGTGAAAAAGTACTAGTAGAAGTGAGAATAATAGCAAGCTAGAGTTGCCCAAGCTACCTAGAATCTATAAAATAAATGAGAATTATAGTGCTTTGCTATTTCATATTGAAGAAAATCTTAAATTCATAGCTAGGCTGGCCAACCGGACTAGAGTTGAATACAATTCTTTCAGTTCAGGAAGTAAATAAATGCTATAAAAATGCCTCAGTTTCCATGTTTCTCAAGCCTCTGTATAAGTCAGAATAGCCTAGAAACATTATAAAGAACCTCTTTTCATTACTCTTTCTGTGATATGTGCAATCATATGTGCACCAAATAATCTTCCTTATTTAAGACTTTCTGTCCTCCACTCGCACAACAAATGAGTGTAGTATAGATCTGCTGGTGGGAATTTGAGCTGGAAAATGGGCACCGCTCAAATTCTCACTACTTAGGAACAAATTCCTTCCTTTCAGCATAGTGTAATTGTGTGCTATAATAGGTAAAATAGCCCAGAATTGCAAATACAAATAAGTACAAGTTACAACACACTTACTGCAGTAATAAAATGCCTGGCAGAACACCTTGTTTGGGAGAGAAGAGTTTGATTCTATAATTATTTTGTGCAGCACAAAGCTTACAATTTCATGTACAGAAAGAAGGAATGTGGTGTCACCTCAGTTGCCCTCTAGCAATAGTACAACTATACAACAGTGTGAGTGAAGCATAATGGGAAATAGGCATGGCTCCATGTGCTTGTCAATTGGGCTGACCCTATTTCAGGATGTTGTCTGGTTGCTAAGATGCTTGTAGAATTTTAAACAGCCCTTTGCAGTGGGCATTTTGTTTGGTTGGCCATCTGTGATCAAACTTTGGAGAAAAAAGGCTGTTCCATGACCAAGGTTATTGCCAAAATCCTGTTGGGAATCATATACCCTTCTACCAAACAAAAAAAAACCTTGTGTCTTTTTGTACCTGCAGAACAGCAAGTTCAACAGTTCTGAATTCAAAGGCAAAACATTTTGAAAATCTACTCATGTCTCAAGTGAAGGAGAAAATTACCTTCTTACCTACTCTGAGACTGGAAAGCTGTTAATGAATGAATTAATTGAATATTACACAGAAGGAAAGGAGGCTTCTAAACTAGAGTATCAAACAGTAATTAATCAACAATCGATAAAGGTTATGCAAAACTGTCCGCTAAAATCAAGGGCTCATGAAATATAAGGATCCGATTATGGATCTACAGTATGTTCTATAATCCAAGGATAAGAAACAGTCAAGGGCTGGCTTTTATTTACCAAAGTGCAAAAGAAAACTGTTTTGTCAATCAGAAATACTATAGCCATGATGGCGAACCTATGGCACACAGAGCCATTTGTGCGGGCATGCAAGCCACAGCCAAATTTACCTGCACTGTGCATGTGCATGCCTCCCAGCTGATTTTCGGCCCATTTGAGGCTGTTTTCGCCCTCCTGGCGGCTCGAGGGAAGCCTGTGCAGCCTCGGGACTGAAAAATGGGCCTTCCGGAAATACCGGAAGTGCCCCTTTTCACCTCTGGAGGGCCTCTGGAGCCCAGAGAGCCCGGAGAGGTGTGCACATGCACAGTCCAGGTAAGGGGCGGAGGTGTTGCGTGCACATGCGCAGGGGGGTGGGGTGCATTGATTGTGGGTGCACACACACGCATGCTTTCAGCACACCATAACAAAAAGGTTCACCATCACTGTACTATAGTATCTAGCTCTGGATTTCTTGCATGAATCAGATTGAATAGGAAAATCATAAGCCTTCTCAACTTTATCATGGCCCTGGTTGTTCCTCTGATGACGAAAAGAGAGATGAATATTACTCTAGTTCTATGCAACATTTTTCTAGCCCTACTGGCTAAAATAGGAAATAAAAAAGGACAGTACTGTTTATTATTTAAGCAAAAAAGTATCTACTCCCAGTAATAGAGCTTAAAGTTGTAAGCCCCCAGCTGTAGTTTAAAAGCAAACCAAATTCATATAAGATATTAAAAATGCCTGGTGTCATGCTTTCAAGCTAGGTTTTTGACCGGCCTGTCTTCAAATGGCTGCTCAGTTGTATAGCTGTAATCTAGTTGAGCAATTATAAGATTCCTGCTAACTGCTTGTCATTTAAAAATTTTATCACTTTGGCTCTTCATTGTTCAGGAGCTCGCTTCCATTCAAGGCTTCTAAAATGGAAATGGATAGGTTTCCATCTCTGCCATTTAGAATGAATAAACATATTATTAATATCCCACCCACTCAGTTTTACAGCTGGTTATCAATCAGAACCTAATTATATAGGTTGGGTTTCTTTTCATGACTTTCTTTCAATTAAACTCCCCCCTCAAAAAAAAATATGTCTGGTAAAAGTAGACATAGTCTGCATCAGAAATGTATGTTGAGATGAAAGATGCTGTTGTCCTTTTATTTCAAATCAGTAAATTATAAAACTTTCTAGATATTTAGCCTCTTTTCCAGAACCTGCTTGCTCAGAAGTCTTTAAGACATAATCTAGAGGCTAAATACAGGTAGTCCTCAATTTATGACAACTGAGCCCAAAATTTACATTGCTGAGTGAGAAATCTATTAAATGAGTTTTGCCCATTTCACAATGTTCCTTGCCAAATTTGTTAAATGAATTATTGTTAAATTAATAACACAGTTGTTAAGTGAATCTGGCTTCCCCATTGATTTTGCTTGTCAAAAGGTTGCAAAAGGGAACCACGACTCCGGGACATTGCAACTGTCATAAATATGAACCAATTGTCAAGCATCCAAATGTAAATCAAGTGAATATGGGGATGTTGCAATGGTCATAAGTGTGAAAAATTGTTGTGAGTCATTTTCTTCAATACCATTGTAACTTCAAACAGTCACTAAATGAACTGTTGTAAGTCGAGGATTGCCTGTAGTTACCTTACTAAAGACAAGAATGAAATATTTGCCTAAAGATGATTTGTCCATTGCAGTAGTAGACTAATCAAAGCCGATACAGAAAGTACGTTTATGATCCAGAGTTTAAATTCTAGGCTTTTTCCTTTTATCATTCTAAGTCAACATATACTTAGCAATTCTCTAATACCAAGGGAAGGAACCCAATGTATCTTAACACAACAGCTCTCTCTGACCTGGGAATTACTGGTTCCTGCCTTATCAGTTTATTCTTTATACCATCTTAATTCCTGTTTTCTTTCCCCCTCCCAAGAGATCCAGGTGCTTCTTCCCCTCCTTCCTGCTAATAGATGCCTGGAGAATCAAGTTATGCTGTTGATATTCTCCCTCTTTCAGGTCCCTTCTTCCTATCTAAATCCAGCTCGAAGGAGGACATTTTCCATTTCTCCTTCAAAATCTCTCCATTCCAGACTTCTATATCCCTTCCTTCTCCATACAATAGACAGAAGCCAGTGAGAGGTATTTTCATCCCTTCTACTTCTTCAGCAGGAACTCCACTGCTTCCAGGTCTTCCCATCTCATCCCTCAATAGAGTAGTCCTTGCTCCTTCTTTAATTACAAATGTATCTCTCCCTCTGAGTTATGACTGCTGACTGGCACTGAACCCGATTATGTGGCCTGTTAGGTGGTTTTGGTACTTGAGACTATAGTAAAAGATATTATCAAAAGGAACATAGTGCGTGGATGGCATCTGCTGCTTTATAAAAATGCTCAATATCTAGATAGCGTTTTCAATGAATAAAATATTCCAGTCTGTCCATCTTGGGCTGAGTCCAAATTATATTCTACTCAAATTCTGTATTTGTGATTTCTCACATTAAAAGGGAGGCTGTTGGATAAGCAATGGCCAGATGCAGGCTAGCTCACACATTCTCAGAGTGGTAATCTTTCTCAAACCACTGAACAGACTGGATAGCCTTTTGTCTGAAAAAGTATGGGGTCTCCTGCTTGAGCAGGGGGTCGGACTAGAAGACCTCCAAGATCCCTTCCAGTTCTAGTCCGATTGATTCACTAAATGCACAAGAGAGGAAAAAGAAAGACACTGACTACTCTGAATCACCTATATGTAAGGTTCACATTTAACAGCAGTAATATTGCTTGGTATTTATCATATTCTTTTCTTCCTGATAAAATCTTATTAATCAGAGCTGAGAGAGACTTCTACATGGCTGTTTCCAGGCCTGACTGCTAGTCCAGAGTACTGACAAATTCTTCTAAGATGACACAAAGGGGAATCAAAGGTACACAAAATGCAAGAGATTCTAGGTGCAGGAGAGGACGGTAATAACCTGGATATATTTAAAGTGAGGCTGAAAGTTGTAGGGAAAAGATTGTGGTGACTGATCTATGCAATTTTAAGGAATGATCTAACACAGGGGTCTCCTACCTTGGCCACTTTAAGACTTGTGGACTTCAACTCCCAGAATTCTGGGAGTTGAAATCCACAAGTCTTAAAAGTGGCCAAGGTTGGAGACCTCTGATCTAACAGACCTGATACCCAGGTTCTTAGAGAGTTGTGTGAACAGAAGAAATGTGGTAGAAAGTCCAGACTTGATCTCCAATATCAAGTGAAATGTGAAATCTTAGACATTATATTAGTTACCATTAGAGTGACATTTTGACCTTTGATATATGATAGGATAATTATAAAGTCCAAAATAACTTTGTCTCATGGCTCTATATGGAAGGAAGATGATACAACAGTTAAGATGGTTTGTTGGCCAAACATCTGGAAACAGGTTTGGCAGGGAAAAACAGTTTTTGATGCCTACTACTGGCTTATGAAAAGTTACAGAGAAAAAGGTCATTTCAAGGATTCCGAAAAACACTGCCTTCCTAGCAAATCTGTAGTGTTTCTTCTCTCAAGGATGAAGACTTGCTCTGGTTCAATTATTCACCATTGCGTGTGTGTAATGATAAGCTATCCACTATAAATAGTCTTTAAGCAACTCAGATAAACACCTAAAGTCAAGTGGTGAGAAAACAGTTGAAGTTCTAGAAGTACTGTACAGCTGATTCATTCTTTTGGAGCACTGCCAGACAATGAATGAAATGAAATATTGAGAAAATTGAAGAACTTATAACAGATAGTGTTAACAACACATATAGCAGCAGAATCTCTGATTGGTGTAGTAGCAATATCTCCTAAAAATAGTGGCAATAACAATAACTGTGTATAGACACCATGTGAGAAGAATATTGCAGCCAATTATTTACTGCCTCCAGCTGCAGTGTACTAGAGTTCTCACAAAATCATCTACAAAAGGAATGTAGTCCCTCCACCCCTTCGACTCCAGTGACTGAACCAGAGATTAGAGGGCTCATTCATAAGTCCAATAAGGTTTCTGGAGAAGATCTTCTACCCCTGATTTATTCAAATGTCATTTAAATGGGTGGGCTCCTTCATTCACAAGTTTACAGAAATTCACAGAAATAATTTCTGCCAAATTCCAGCTGGTTGGGAGCTCTCTATTGTGGTATCCTATTGAAGAGCTTGGTGGCACAGTGGTGAGAGTGCAGTACTGCAAACTACTGTTGACAGCCAGCTGCCTGCAATTTGGCAGTTCAAATCTCACCAGGCTCAAGGTTGACTCAGCCTTCCATCCTTCTGAGATGGGTAAAATGAGGACCTAGATTGTTTGGGGGAAATAGACTGACTCTGTAAACTGCTTAGAGAGAACTGTAAAGCACTATAAAGTGACATATAAGTCTAAGTGCTAGTGCTATCCATTTACAAAAAAGAGTGATTCTTCAAATTATAGACCTATTAGTCTAATTGAAATACAGAGTCAGCCTATTGCCCCCAACAATCTGGGTCCTCATTTTACCCACCTCAGAAGGATGAAAGGCTGAGTCAATCTTGAGCCTGGAGATATTTGAACTGCCAAACTGCAGGTAGCCAGCAGTCAGCAGAAGTAGCTTGCAGTACTGCATTCTAACCACTGCGCCACCACAGCTCGATAATGTTATTGCTGATTAATTCTGATCATTAAGAAAGCCAAATATATATAAAAGTCATGATGAGTTTCATTAATTAAAGAAAGAGGTTCAATTGTGTTGATTGTGTCGAATGTGTTCAGAAAAGACCTCGCTTTCTGGAGAAAGCTCTAATGCTGGGAAAGATGGAAAGAAAGAGAAGAGGATGACCAGTAGCAAGGTGGATAGATTCAGTTACAGCAGACATGTATGCACCATTGAAAGAGCTGCAAGCCCAGTTAGGGGCAGACCACCATAGAGAAATCTTATCTGGGTGCTAAGAGTTGACAAGGACTTAATGACATGTAATCATCTTCAAATAGTTCATGGAGTTATCAATGTTTCAGCCTGGTTGGTCATTGCATGAAAAAGAATGCTGGATTGTAGGAAGAAGAATGAATGTTGGGAAACAGTGTGCTTTTGAAATTGACACTTGGAAGAAAAAAAGGCAATGCAAAAAGTAACGTACAAGAGAATGTGAGAGAGGAAAATGGATCTGTATTTAACAATACTTTATTATGCTCCTAGACAAAGCATACATGCAAATATATATGATTCATATTTGTTTATCAAAGAGAAGAATTGGTGAGAGGAAGAATGACATTGCTATATCCACTGTCTACTCAATCATTTTTTTTAGATAAAGTTTTTTATTTTTAAACATAAACATACACATACAAAAACATAAGAACATAAAATCCTCTTCCATTTTATATACATACAGTGTGTCAGTTGGTTACGTATCTTTTGTGCTATACTTTTGTAGTCATTTACTCACAATTTATATCAATCTTCACATTGTCAAACTAACATATGTTTATATATTTATCAGTTATTAATCATCCGTGAATAAACTATTTATTCCATCATTTTATATGAGATGTTCCACATTTTATCTTAAAATTTATGTTATACTTTCAACCAGTGGTTATATATATCTGTATTATGTTTTATATCAATCTATTAGATTTCTATCACAAAATTATCTAGTCTATTATATTACCATGCCTTTTTATCCAACCATTGATAAAACAAATCCCAAATCATATAAAATTGCTTATCTTCTTGTTCTCTAATTTCAAATGTCAGTTTACTCATTTCAGCACAGTCCATAATTTTTTTGATAACTTCCTCCTGCATAGATATTTTGTCATTTTTCCAGTTCTTCACAAATACAATTCTAGCTGCTGTTAAGACATTTACAATCAAATATTTCAGTTCCTTATTATATATGTCTGGTATGACTCCCAATAAAAAGATCTCTGGTTTAAAGTCTATATGCTGTTTTATCATTTTTCCAACCATGTGTGGATTTTAGTCCAATATTTCTTTGCATCTGAACATGTCCATCACATATGGTAATATGAACCAGGTATCTGATGACATTTCCAGCATTTATCCGCTTTATTCTTAAACATTCTCGCAAGTCTCGTCGGGGGTGCCAGCTGTAAAACATCTTATACAAATTTTCTTTATATACAGTTGACATTGTCATGTTGTAATTTTAAGACCCACAAATTTTGCCATTTTTCCAAATCAATCCCATATCCAAAATTTTTCCCCCAAGCAATCATCGTTTCTTTAACTTGCTCCTCCTCCAATTTAAATTCTAATAGATATCCATAAAGTTTTTTAATTACCTTTTCATCAGTACCCATCAAAATTTTATCTAAGTCAGTCAACTTATCATAAATACCTTCTGCCTTGGAGTCTTTATCAAGCATAGATTGTATTTGCAAATAAGAAAACCAATTCATTTTTACATTTTGTTCTTGCAACGTTTGCATAGATTTAAGTTCACCCTTTTCATTCAATAACTCCCCATATCTAACCATTTGTTCCTTTTTATATATTATTGGATAAGAAAAAGCTTCAATAGTTGATTACTCAATCATTTTGATCTTTACAATGGCTATGTTCAAAGTCAGGATTTCTTGAATCTGTCAAACCTGGCCAGCAAAAATCCAAATGGCTGCTGGATGGCAGCAAAGAGCTAGAGACTTACTGTCATCTAGTGATCGTCCAGATTTTTTTGGGCCACATCTAGTACAGGTAGTCTTATCATGTGGCATGCTTCAATAGGGTTTGTAGATTCTAGTACTCTATGGTACAATTACTTTTTTACTTTAATTTAGCACTGCATACATAGCATTGCACAGCAGGATAGCTAGCATTTTTCTCCTTCGGGACCGGATCAAAAATTCCATATCAAACCAACACTGAAAATGTTTACCTGTAAAATTTAAAATTCCATGTTAGTAAGACAGCTCCAGCAAAAGGAACACATAAACAAAAGGCTGTGAAGCAGCTTGAATTTGCACGGAGTACTAAAATTGCCATGCAAGTATTCAAGAGCTGTCAGCTGCACATCCCAGACTAGCAATTAAAGGGCCACTGCTATGACTGTTTTCCTGGTGTTTTGACCTGCCTTGACAGCTGTCTCATATTTAAGCTGTTTCCCACAAAGAATTCTAAACATGTCATTATTTCTGCATTTCCAAACATAACCTGTCCTATGAAACACCTGACTTGGTCTCCTGCTCACATCAAATGATCAATATTAGACTATGACACGTTTTTCTTTTAGATTGGCCTACCAGTTCTGACACTTTTCCCCTAGGGGAAAACACAAAGGCTGATCCAGCTTTCAGACAAGCATGTTTGAATTAGTCTGACAATTCCATTGATTCTGGTGCAGGCAACTCTTAACAGTTCTTGATATGAACCACAGCAAGTTACAAGTTAGTGGGGAATGGAAACCTGGATTTTTCCCCCTACAGTACAATCTCAAAGGCTAATGACAAATTTACATCAGACTGATTCTTAGATTAGTCAAATCAACAGAAGAAGCATACCTTATATATGAAAATTCAATGATACCACAGATCTGCAAATTTTGTAAAAGTCAAAATCAATATTTTTACTCTTACAGCACGTCTGATATATTTCACAATTTAAATTGTACAAATACTTATTTCAAAGAATCAGTGCTTTCTACTCATCCCTTTCTTATCGTCCCCTCCCATCTCCTCTCTCTTCCACACATACCTGCTGAAGGTATAATTTATATCAGAAAAAAAAGGTCTTCTCTGCTGTATTCTTTCCTTTGTGAAATAGCTATATGGAATGTTACATTCCCATGCTGATTTGTGCAGCTGTCAATATCTGCCCGTTGGTTTAATTTAAAAAACAACTTTGATCCCATCTTACCTTTGATAGAAAGCCCTAAATCAACATTAGTTTTTTGTTTGTTTTTTTAGGCAGCAATAACAACCAGGATATCAATTGTTCAGCCTTCCATAGTCTTGCCCCTCCTCAAATGTTTTGGGTGATAGTTACATTCTTTCATGCAACAGAAAAGTAGGAGCAAAAGGTCCTTTCCGGGAATGCCTTTTACAATTTGTGTTCCATAATTTGTCCTAAGTACAGATTCATATCTAATATGAAATTGTCCAGGTATTTGTTAATTTCATTTTAGGAGTGGTGCGGTGGCCTAGAGGTGGAGCTCTCACCTCACAATCAGGAGTCTGTGAGTTCGAACATAGGTAGAGGCAGATATTTCTCTCTCTGGGCACAATGAGAATATATCTGCCGAACAAAACTTCGCATTGGCATCAGGAAGGGCATCCAGCCAGTAAACACTACTAGCTCCATTCAGGTGTCCAGACTCCGCCTCAAAAGGGATTATGGGGTCATTAAATGACAATGATGTATTAATTCCATTTTACTTTTAACCTATTTGCTTCTATTTAAAACATTTCTAGAAATATTTTAAAATTGTTATTTTTGCCCAGAGAATTCCACTTATTGGGCAGATAAGAAATATTCATTCCTTCATCCATTTTTGTTTTAAATTTATATTTGTTCAAAATAAAAAGGAACCAGGAAGTCATAGGGGGAACAAAGGCATTTGGGTAATTTGTGTGGTATAGATATTTGAGAAGAAGGTTGGAAGAAAGGATATAGAAAGAAATAGCTGGACTCTCTTTAGCAGCACAGTTCAATTTTCATAGCATTTCAATACAATAGCATTTCAAGTGGTTGCTAAAGCCTGCAGATGCTCCCTTCCCCAGCTTTTACTTTGGCCTTGATTATATGGCCCTACTCAAGAATACCTTTCACTGAGTTCAATAAAACATGCTTCAGTAGAATTTGAATGGACTTCATAGCATTCCTTCAGATGTTGCAGAGTACAGCTCCCATTAAGCTAGCTCAGAATATCTGGAGACCAAAGATTATTGCCCTTATTTTAAATCCTTTGTTTTCTTTCCTCACATTTAAGTGTTTTTCTTCTTCTTCAATAAATATTCCATGGAATTTTAGTGCAGTATAGAGCAAAGAGATAGACCTGTTATAAATTAGATCATACCAGCCAGACAATATTAGCATAATCATTGTTTTAGTGGTTCAGGATGATTAGAAAGGACTCTGCTGAAGTTGTAAAGCAGTTACAGTTGATTAAGTCAGTATCAATGAATTATTGGGCAGGGAGCCTTACCAAGCTATAAAAATTTCACTATTATATCTGATCCTGCATCTAGAAAGTACTGTCAATGATTGGAAAAATAGGCAGGTGAGAATGGATTATGCCCCTTGTTCCAGAATCAGATATCATGGTGAATATCAGAAGATCAAATTAAACAGTGAAAGTGGACAGTCCTGCCAAGTGCCACATTGTAACTCAAAACAGTGTGAAATAATTTCTTTTATTATAACTGTGGCGCAGGGTTGCAAATAAATCTCAATACACTAAACAAAGTGCTATGGAAAGAAAAAAAAGAAATGGATGAGATAAAATAGACTATACAGGTATTATTTCTGTCTCATTCATGCTCCAAGTGTTGCTATTCCTCACTTACTCACTCCCTTCTTTTTTCTACTCATTCTCTCTGTTTCTTCAGCGATTTTCTTGATTTTAAATTATTAATCTCAAAGCACTTCTGGGAAATGGGATGTCCCCATTTTATGAATGAGAATGCAGTGATATGGAGCCCTTAATCCAAACACATCCCCTCTCCCCATTTTCATTCTGAAGAAAAATACTTTCATTAAACAGGAGGGAACTAAATTTCCTTGCTACCCCGCTCCCACAGAGCACAAGTAAGATAGGCATGAGTTTCAATAAACACATTAGAACATTCAGCCATTGCAAATTATTCTTGGCTCTTTTCCAGCTGCACAAATCTTATAGCACATAGGATTTTTATAATAGGCAAATGAAGTTCAAAAGGGCGGGGTATAGAAAAGGTAAGGCTGATATATGCCAATAAAAGGAGGAAGAGTTAGTAATGGTATCTCTTCATCTCTGTGCATTTGTAAAATGCTGTTTGTAAAATGCTTATCTTATGCACAGACTACTTAACGTATATCCTAGAAAATACGATATTCGGTTCCCAGAATTTTTGACCAGAATTATTTTGTAATTTGAAAAAAAGTTTATGCCTTTGAAATTAATACTAAAGTCTCCACTGTATTATTATTTTTAATTACAGTATTAATGAGTACAAAAAAGGGTAGGGGGAAGGAAAAGAAAAGACAACAGCTTGGAATAAGTATTTTATTTTGGACTTTCCCCTTCTCTGTATTGTAACTGATTTTTCAATATTTATAAACACTTAAACCCAATTCCCAATCAGATATTGTTAGTATTCCATCTTTCTTCCAATGTAGGGCAAAATTTATCCTTGCAGCTGTGAAATTCTATCTCAATAAGTTATGGTATTTTTATTAATATATTCTGGGATTATACTTAGTAAGAAAATTTGGGATTTTGTTTCAAATGTAATTTTAAAAATTCTCTGGATGGTGCTATGTATGCCGTCCCCAAACTCTTGATTTTTTTTGCATGTTCACCCCATGAGGTAAAACGATCCTTTTGTTTCATGGCATTTCCTACATTTGTTACTGCATGATTTATCTATTTTGGAAATTACTGACAAAGTTATATACCATCTGTAAAATATTTATGCCAGTTTTATTTTAGGTTTAAAAAGCTGCCAATTCTTCACACACTGTTTCTCCTTCAGTATATCAACAATCTAAATTTCTGCTACCATTCTTGGAAAGCTGTTCTTTTTATATACAATGGAACTTTTATAAAGGCAACTTAGCATAGTGAAATGCAAGCACTTTAAAAACTTCCTATCTAAGAAGCTTGACTCCAAAGATCACCAGATCTATGCTATTTAAGAGCTCTGCTGAGCACTGACTAAAAAATCTAAGTTTGCAAGGAGATGTTCTGAAGCTTAACCATTGACAACACCCAACAAGATTTGTTGCTTCTAATAATTTCCCCAATCTGAAACCTTCCAGAAATCCTGGGGTTACAGTTAACAAAAATTCAAACACATCTGGAAAACATAAAGCTGGTCAAAGCTAGACTAGTCCATGCCACAAATTAGATGTAAGTATATGTAAGTTCTATTATGTAGATCTTGACATAGATATAGCTACTATACCGTGGTTGTTATAGATAAGATAAATGGGACCACTGCTTGTATTTCTATACAGCATGGCATGACTGGGGGTGATATACATTATATGTTCTAGCCTGTTTTGAGGAGAGAAGCCAAAATAAAGCTCAGTAGAGGATAAAATATATGACTAATTGCTTTTCAGTGTAGAATAAAAACTGCTCCATTTTCTAATCACAATGAAGAGGAAATAGTAGGAAATACAAAATAATCATGCCAGCAAATTTTCGGATGGGTTTCCTTCTAAAAAAGTTTTAAAGACATGTTTTGTTTAAAAGTACAAAATACAGAATAAAAAAAAGAACTGATAATAAATTATCATTTCTGTATTCCATCTATCTAAAAGCCAAACTATATATACTGAAATTCTACACAGAACCACCTGAAAAATTTAATGCTTCTGAGATCATCATGCTTAGGATTTCTCTCTCTGAGCTGCAAAATTCAAAGACGCATGGATACTTCCAACCTTTTGCTTCCCTCCATGTAGATGCATTTCCATTAACAATTACACATTGAGTACAGTTGGTCATGCTATCTAAACCATATTTTTCTATTTTATTAAGTAGTAGTTTGTGATCTACTTTATCAAATGCCTTACTGAAGTCCAAGTAAATTTGATCCACAGCATTTTGCTAGTCTACAAATTTAGTCACTTTGTCAAAGAATGAAATAAAATTTGTTTGCCATAAGCTGTTTTTGACAGACTCATGTTGACTTGTGGTTATGACGTTATTTGCCTCTAGGTATATGCATATATATGCATGTAATACGTTAATCACAGATAGCATCCATACTATATTTTGATTCATTTGCTAACAATACATGCTTATGAATTCTGCCTTTTAAAATTGTTTTCAAATTTTCTCTGATGAAATGCATTAGTTACCATAGAAACATTATTAGTTATATTCAACGACAGCAGAAAAAAACCTCTATTTACACATTATATCTTTTACTTTATTAATTCATTGTCTAAATAGGCGATCCAGTTAAGTGAACAAAAAGCAATGGAAAAATAATCATGTAATAAAAATAATGGGTTTTTTAACCTAACTCATGATGTGTGACTCATGATCCATCATAACTCATGATCCATCATTTAAGAAAGAGAAGGCTATTGAAGAATGTGAAAGTAGCCAAAAATGTGTTGGAACTGTTGCAAAGTTATTCAAATTGTCAATTTTATCTGCATAATGTATGTGAAATATTAGAGGCAGTATTGTGTCTATCCTGTAGATTTTAGGATCTCTTTACATTATTAAAAGGATTGAGGACTCCAAAGAACTTTGGTTGAAGGGGATTATATCTATCAATTTAACAAATTAAAACTGGTAAAATTTGGAGTATTTATGCATAGTATTTGACTTTGCAAACCCCTGAAACCACACCTTGAGAACTGTTGCTGAAGTCCATTGTATCACAGAATAACACTGGACTTCTTCAGAATTATCTGTGTAATTGTTACCTTTTCTTCTTTTTTCCCCTGTGTTTCCTTTTCCCTAATAAAGCCCTTTTTGCAACCCAAAGATTTGGCTTCATTTGGTTTTATAATAGAATTTTTTAAATATTTTTTAAATATTTGCAAGATAATACATGTTTTTAAGGGCTATCCACAATTTGTTATGGTCCATGGTCAAAGACCAATAATGTATATCTTTTTGGAACTCCTTTTTTTGATTACCTATCACATGTTAGTTATGTGACATGACTATTTTTGCCTCTTTTGAATTCAGCTTGTAAATCTGACCATTCACATAGTCATTCTTATTCTGTATATTGCAGAAGTCCAGTTGTAAAATCTTGAGCAAGACCTGACTAGCATGTGATATAAATGTCTTTTGAGTATAAATGTACTTTTTATAAATGTACTCTTTACCATTATCCTTCTTGGCATTGAAATATGAATTGATCTTTTCAGGCCCTTGATAACTTCCTTGTTTTCCTTGCCTGCTTTTAGACCACAAGTAGCACTGTAAGTAAATTATCTTAGTATTTCATCAACTCCTGAATTTTTGTTGTTAGGAATACTTTCTACTATCTATTTAATTTCACTGTAGAATGTCTGGCTCTGGTTCATCTCGGCCCTCAGTTTTGAGATGCTTTTGTTCAGTTCTTCTAATTGTGTATCATGTTGCTTAGTTAAATGCTACATCAAGTGACAGTTTATTCCTCCACTGATTAATTAATTAAAAAGTTACAATTAATCTGCCAGCAGGACAGTAATCAGTTAATATATTCATGAATTACAGATAGTACATGTAATCTTAAAACAGAGGAAGGGAATCTTATCAGTGCTATTGTGCAGTTTTGGAACTCTCATTAATGAGTTCATGAAATTTCATAATATGCTGGCATTCTTGTGTTTTTTGCGGGCGAATACAGAATTTTTTAGAGGGAGAGGGTGGTTGTAGGCAACTTGGCATCCATAAGCTTTATACTGCCAATCACTGTTTTGAAAGGTGCTTTTTAATAGAGGTGCCACAAGGGAATATGCCTCTGTTAATATGATGCCAATATGTGCACATTATCTTTAAAAAATGAAGGGCATTTTTTAAAATTTTCTTTCTAAAATTGTTGGCATTCTTACCACATTAAAACTTGTGCATATTTAGTTAGCTGATAAAATACTACTAGATAATAATAAAACATATACAATAATTATATGCTATCTACAAAAATACCTGAATAACTTATATGAATTATTGAAGGGGAGTCAGTAAGTGGAGCTAAGCTTAAGAGATGGCTTGTAAACCTCATTGCTAAGCCCCCCTGGCTTATTTCGCACAGCCAGATCAGAGCAGTGCTTCTATTGGAGCAAATGGCCCTGGACAGACGCTTGAAGGGAATTTTAATCAACTACAGAATGGGCTAATTAGAGGCCCATTGTGACAAAGGGTGGCCCATTTGGGGCCTGGGCATCTAAAACTTGCCCAAGGATGCTGTGATTTGGCCATGCATTTGTGGCCACAAAGGAGCTGTACAGAGAGCTAATCCTACAGTTGACTTAGTGCTTTACTAAAACAGTTTGATAAATCAAGTTTACACAACAGATGGGAACTGTTCTACTGCTTAGACTGAAGATGGTTTAAAAGAATTTGAAGGCTCGTGTGTTAGAAAAATCTCTTTCCCCTTTCAGAGAACAATACAGTACTAAATATTAGTTATCAACTTCTCTTCACATCCTACAGTAATATTGAGGCGTACACAAATCTATCTCACTCAAAAAAATGTTCATTTATGTAGATAAAATAGAACACAATAGGCAACACATACCAAGAAGACCCAACTTTCAAAATAAAATAATCCTTCCTCTATTCAATCAACTTATTTTCATCCTTAATAAGAATACAGATACCCTTGACTTAACCCTCAACTATCAGCAATGAATTCAGGGCAGTACTAAATCCAAATTGATATAACTGCCAAGCCACTCATAGCTGCAATGCAATCCATACCATTAGTTACAGAAAATCCTTCTAAAAACTCTGGAATAAAAGCAAGTTGCTGAATAAAAGAACTGTTTTTAATTCATTTCTAACAAAGTTGAATCTTTAAATGATTCATGAGGTAACAAGCCCAAAAACTAAGGCAGAATTGTTGCACTATAAAATATCAATCTAGACTCTTTGAGCACTATAACATACTAATAAAAAATAATACAGCAAAAGTGACAAGCAGTGGAAGATGGATGTAGTCAGAAGTTGAGCTAAAATCTTTTCTTTTTCCTCTTTCCCTTGTTTTCTTTTTTTCCTTCCCATGATAAAGATTTCTCACACTGTTGGAAAAAAAATGAGTCAATCACCTTTCCTGATATTTTTAGAGTATGGTAGCTGCCAGCTACTAGAATTAATAGTGGCTATTTGTGAGAATCGATTAATGATTGAAGAAGGTTGCCCATTACCATTATGGAGGATGGGTAACTGTAAGTGCTTTCATCTTTTCCTAAGGTGACCATTAAAAATGGCGAAATGGAGAAACCTTAAGATCCGCAAATCAGAGGTGGGATTCTATTGGTTCTGACCGGTTCTATACAACCCCTTGTTAATTTTCTAAGTAGTTCAGGGAACTGGTAGTTAAAAGCAATCTCCTTTTGTTTTTTCCACCCTTATTACATTCTTACCAGAACGCCTAGACTTCCTGTCTCCAGAGCTTCTGGGGCTTGACTTTCTTAAAGGGGAAGGGTTGTTTTAAGATTTTTACACTGCTGTTGGGAGGAAATACTTCCGTGGACAATCAGCACTTTGAAGAAATAATTGAATAATGAAGCAGAGCTGTCAGAAGGAAGCTTTTAATGACAGGGAACCAAGATGAGTATCATTCAGAAAGGCTTCTTGGCTAGCTAGAAAGATTGACATTCAAACGTAAGTTTACATACCCTTTCTGAGTTTTGGTCTAAAACTAGTTTTTGGTAAAGGTTAATTCTGTGCTTGGTGATATTTAATCCCGTGTTTATTGATGGGATAATTTTCTCTTTTTAGCTTCAACAAGCAACAGCTACTGTTGTGATTTAATTATTTGTATTGTATTTGAATTTTTTCCTGCCTCATGGTTTTTTTTCTATTTGGGAAGGGGGTCTTCCTTCACTGCTTTAGTGGTATCTGGCACTGTCCTCTGGGGTGTACTTCCAAGAGACAGGATGCAAACTTGGCACTGATTTTTTTTACTGCCTTTCTGGGGGGCATGTGACCTTTCCTTAAATCTGGATGATTTCTTTAGGATATCTTGTGAGGTGAGTGAGACCAGCTGGTATCTTTAAGTGGTGCAAATGGATCTAAGGATTGCTTCTCCTGGGTGTGCTCTTTCTGAAGAGCTTAAATGACCTCTCTGCTAAAGGGTTTCACTTTGTGAGCAAGAATTGGCTGCTGATAGTTATCACTTCATTTTAACTATTTTAATTCCTCAAGATGCTCTGGCATTCTTCCTGATTTGTAACTCTGGCTTGCAGGTTTTTTTAATCTAATGACTGGTATTTAGGGCAGGTTTTTGCAAGCAAAGTAGCATTTTGTATTTTTCTACAGGTAATCCTTGACTTACAACAGTTCATTTAGTGACCACTCAAAGTTACAATGGCACTGAAAAAAGTGACTTATGACCATTTTTCATGCTTACGACCGTTGCAGCATCCCCAGTCATGAGAGGCCAGGCGAGGGGAAGCGCCCCTTGACATGAGTGATGTTGAGTTGGCCATGCCCACCCAGTCACATGACCACCAAGCCACACCCACCAACTAAGCCATGACCACAGAACCGGTTGTTTAAAAAATTGAATCCCATCCCTGCTGCAAATCCTTACAGGAAGACAATGGGTAAGTATGTACTCAATTGTGAGGAATGAATGTGAGCCAAAGAAATGAAAATGGCTATTGATAAGAACAAGCTTCTGCCCATTTTATTATATAGATATGAAGATACTACAGGAAAACCATAAAAGTTTAACATAGTGAGAATGGGTATATTCAAAAGAAATGTCATCATCAAACAAGATGGAATCAAGAAGAATGGATGATGAATGCACTGTAAGTCTGGAATAGAATGCAGATTTCTAGATCTGTCTCCATTCAGCTCTTATATGAAGAGAGTGTATAGGCGTGCCCGGTTTCATCACAAGAATGTTCATCACAAGAATGTAAAGAAGCTTCATGAGTTCTGGCAACTAAGGGTAAGTAAAATTGGGAGAGAAAAGGACAAATGGAAACATAAAGTGGTAAGTATACAAATTGAAAAGACGATGTTTGGGGCAGAAATAAGAGAAATGAAAAGAGCAGATAGAATATGGAGCATTCTTTGGTTTTATTTCCAAAGCATACTTTTAATAGAGTTCCACTATAAAGAAAAACTGAAAAGCTGCCCTCAAGGCTGACTTTCTCCTGAACAGAACAACATAAGATAGGCTTTTGGAAAAAGAAGGGATAAACCACCGATATTGTCTCTTTTGCTATGCCTTCCAAGGTGGAATCTGTTAGATATTCACATGAACACATGTATATCACATGAACAGAAGGATCTCTGCCTTTCATGAAATGATTAACCAACAAAAAAATTTAAAGCTGTTTTGTTTCAAACAGTATCTCTGCTTTAAGTTACCTGCAAACCATGCTTCCAGGATCTAACCTTACCAACTAAAATTCATTCATTTGGTATTCCAGTTTTTTTCCCTTTGAGGATTTTTTTTTGTAAGAAGGAAACAAATTAGAAAAATCATAAGAAATCAAGGGAACCTGGTTATGTATATTTCTTTTAAAAAATATACACAATAAAAAACACAATAAAATTTTTGTCACAATAAAAAAAATTAAGCACCGTGAAATTACAAGTGGAAGAGATTACTATTCAGACTACTATCATTCCTCCTATAAAATTCTATGGTTAAGATAAGGCAATTGCACTTGCATGAAATGTTTCTTTTATTTTGCTTTTATTTCAGTAAGACGACATCTGATGGCATCAAGCTGAAACTGCATCCTTAACAGGAATGCTGTCATGCCCCTGGTGGAGTCTGGCCATTCACATCCTGCAAAATTTTAATGCTTTAATATTTTAGTGTTTAGTTTTAATATGGTTTTATATGTTGTTTTAATTTTTGATTGGAAGATATACAGCTACTGTGTATAAATGTTTTAAATAAATAAAACAGGTTGCTTGCTATTACACTTATTACAATTATTATTATTACAATTAGCACAGGGCCCCCAGGGCTGTGTTCTCTCTCCACTTCTCTTCTCTCAATGACTGCATCTCAAAGATCCCTCTGTTAAAGTACTGAATTTTGCAGATGATACAACAGTGATTGGTCTCATATGAGACAATGACAAATCTGTACACAGACAGGATGTTGAACAATTAGCCTTGTGGTACGACCGGAACAATCTTGAACTAAACACACTCAAAACCATAGAAATGGTGGTAGATTTTAAGAGAAACCCCCCTATACTACCACCTCTTACAATACCAGACAACACAGTATCAACAGTAGAGACCTTCAAATTTCTAGGTTCTATCATATCATGAGACCTAAAATGGACAGCTAACATCAAAAATGTCATCAAAAAAGCACAACAAAGAATGTTCTTTCTGCACCAACTCAGAAAGCTCAAACTGCCCAAGGAGCTGTTGATTCAGTTTTTTTTTTTGTAAATTTTATTTGAGTTTTCATGAAAAGAAATACATATAAAACATCTTTTTTGAAAGCAGCATAATCCCGGGTTACATTTCTTCGTACAGATGCAAATTCAGGTTTATGTTCATTTTTAAATTCTATTCCATACCTTATTACTATTTTACATTTTCTACATAGCTTCTCCCCTTTTTAATTTTCTCAATCTTATTTTATTTCATCTCAATTCAAATATTTATATTTTTGTCTGTCCTGTTTCAATTGTCTATTACCTTTTCTCATTAAACAAAATTTCTCCTGTAGTTACTGATTGGAGTATGACGCCTTTATATCTTTCCCCTAAAGTTGTAACACTCAATACATAACTTTTATTCGGATTCTGCTTGGTATATGCTTAAACTACACACTGTATTCTTGAAAAAAAAAGAAAAAAAAATTATAAATGTATATAATTAAAACAACATTCCATTCCAATTCAATTCTATCATTAATATTCATTAAAGTCTTAACATTTTTCACGTTGCTTTTCAATTAAATATCATATTTCTATGGGAACAATTATAAACTTTCCATAGTTAATTCCCCCCCTTCACTTATATTTTATAAAACATTGACTAATTAAAATGTTCCCATTCCTTCCTAATTCAATTTTCTCATTTATTTCATTTTATTCACATTTCACTAAATTACACTATTTTATCCCTCATTCTAATCATATGTTGTTTCCAATTTTCTAAAGTTATTTCTATTACAAATATAACAATACAATCTTATGTACCTTTACAGAATCCCCTTTTCAGTTAATTTTTCACCCATTATCTCTAAATAGGTCCTGTTTCTTTATATCTTACTCCGGACCTTTGTAACTTCTTTTCCTTTCCTTCTTCCTTCTCTCTCCCCTTTTTACCCCTTTGTCTCTCTACCTCTATTTCTCTCTTCTGTATTCCCCTTTTCTGTTGCTTTCCAGTACTATACTTACTTTTCAAATTATTTTTCTTTTCTTTGGTTGTTTTTTTAAGTCTTAAATTCTTCATTCTCTTTCCCCCCTTTCCTTTTTCTTCCTCACATAGAATTACTTGTTCATTAAAGATAGTTTCTTCTTTGTCCCAGTCTTCTTGTTTTGCAGTCTTTTCTTGTTGTTTCTCATAGTTCCAGATCTCCATTGAAAAACGAAGCCAAAAGAACCCTTCCCTTCTTGTGCATCTTCTTTGTACTTTTTAAGTTCCATTTTCAATTCATCCAGAAGTGATGCCATTGTATAAATTTTTAAACAACCACCCGATTGATTTTAGCCATTCAAATATAATAACCAAAAATCCAAAAGTTACCAAATAATCCAAATACATGCAAGCTGTTTCGTTTTTGCTCTTTCTTTCTTGTTTTTCACTTTCTCTTCCTGGGGTTACTATTTAGTTGCAAAGTTTCAGCTAAAATGTATCTTTTAGAAGTCTTATTGAAGTTTTACTTTAGATTCTTTTAAAGTCCAGGTAGTCTCCTCCCTCTTCCAGATCCTGCCCTTTTTTTTCCCTCTCCCTTCCTGCTTATAGAAGAAAAGGTTTTTAATGTCCAGAAATCTTTATTGTCCCTTTGGCATTTTGTTTTATTTTCAGCTTAATTGCCTATTGATGCCAAAGCGGATTTTTCTGATTTCTTATTTAAGTCTCTTAGTTGTCAATATAGGGAAGGAGAGAGAAGAAAAAAAGGCCAAACCTTTCCCTTTTCACTTTCTTTCACTGCTTCCGACTCTTCTTTGGGAGCGATGTTATTTTTTATAAAATTTAAATTCCAGGGTACCTTAGTTGTTGCTTTTTCAACTTAACCCGGTCAGCCAAAACTTTCACTGCTTATCCTCCTCCTGCATGTTCTTTTCCAATTGAGTTCCTCTTTGAGGTGGCCATTTCTGACCACCGCTCCTACTGCCTTCAGGAAAGGGAGCAATGGCCAGCTGAGGAGGAGAGATGCGGCTCTCCCCCCTCTTCACCACCTCTACAGGGTGGCTTAGCCCCGAAACCAGCCGGCTCAGGGTGCTCCAGCGGCGAGCCCAGACAGAAACCGCACACTATTGCAATTCCTGTCTGTCGCTGAAGCCCTTCAAACCAGAAGTCGCTGTTGATTCAGTTTTGAGTCTGTCATCAGCACCTCTATAACTGCCTGGTTTGGCTCTGCAACCAAATAAGACAGACACAGACTTCAACAGATAATTAGAACTGCAGAAAAAACAATTGCTACCAACCTGACTTCCGTTGAGGACTGTGAAAATATCTAGACCCCTCACATCCTGAACATTAATTGTTTCAATTTCTACCCTCAAAACAACACTATAGAGCAGTGGCCCCCCAACCTTTTTCAAACCAGGGACCGGTTTCACGATTATTTATTCTTCCACGGATAGGTACCTGAGTAACGTGAGACTCCACCACCATTGGGATGGCTTTTCGTTCGAAGCCGCCCCCCCCACGCTTCGACGAAACTAAGGCGCGAGCACCCAAACGCCACTTTCCAACTGAAAAACCGGAAGCACTTTCCAACCAAAAACCCAGAAGCAACCGAAAACCCGGAAGCGCTGTCGAAACAAGATGGCGGCGCCCAAGCTTTGCGGCCCGATAAAAAATGATCCACGGACCGGTACCAGTCCGGGGACCGGTGGTTGGGGACCCCTGCTATAGAGCATTGCACACTAGAACAACTAGACACAAGGACAATTTTTTCCTGAATGCCATCACTCTGCTAACTAATTCCCACAACACTGTCAAACTATTTACTAAGACTGTATTACTATTCTTCTTCTCATCCTTCCTATTACCTATCTCCTCCCACCTATGACTATAACCTTGTTGCTTGTATCTTTACGATTTATATTGTTTTATTTAGTTTCCTAGTATGATTTGATTGCTTATTTAGTATCCTATGACTATCATTGTCTTGTAACTTATGATTCTTGATTGTTTTTTTTATGTACATACACCGAAGACAAGTTCCTTGTGTGTCCAATCACACTTGGCCAATAAAGAATTCTATTCTATTCTAATTAGCTTAGTAGCAGGTTGTGAAAAGCACATTGCTAATATACTTAAGGTAAATATCCCACCTTCCCTGAAAAGCTCAGGTATATCACATTTCCTTCTCCTCCAATGCGATGTAGGTTCACAGATATCACCAGAGGCCGGAATTTGCATCTTGACATCATGTTGAGGTTTTTGCGACATTAGTTTTGTAAGGTGTACAATTTAGATGGATATGTGAGTTGAAAAAGTACGACTGTCCCAAAGTCACGGACCAAACTTTCATCGCCGAGTTTCCCCAGGCTTACCACTTACCACTACAAAACAGAGGCTGAGTTATGACAGCCTGTTGTGCGACCCCAGCAATTGCATATGATTCAACAAACCCAGCTTTTCAAATTATACTTAATTATACCTAAAGCTAAGCACCATCCCAAGTCGAAAATGAAGAAAAGGGCGGGGCACGTTGAACACGCGCAGTTCCTTGACATTCGTCTCTTCCTATCAGATCTCGACGTCTCCGAACGACGCTGATAGTGGCCTACGGTCATCCAAGACTCCGCCCACCAATATAAAAGCCTGCCTGGGGGCCGGCCGTCATTACGCTACGGAACAGGCCGTAACTATCAGCGGCTCTCAGGACCGTTTTTCCCGCAACTTGTTTTCGGCTCTTACATCTATCCTTTCCCCCCTCCCCTTCCCCTCCTCTTTCCTTTTCTAGGTCGCAGGGATGCCGCGTGTCTATATTGGCCGCTTAAGTTACCATGTGCGGGAAAAGGACATCCAGCGTTTCTTCAGCGGCTACGGGCGCTTGCTGGAGGTCGACTTAAAAAACGGGTGAGGAGGGCGAAGGGGAAGTAAGGCCTAGCGGTTTTTTTTTGGAGGCTCGTGGCGGGAAAGGTGGGGAGGGCGGGGGGAGAAAGTAAGGCCTAGCGGGTTCTGTGGAGGCTCGTAGCGCGAGCGCCGACCGGAAAGGTTACTATTTGGCGCGAACCGCTGGTGGTAAAAAATTGCCCGACCGCGGCAGGCCTGCCATGGCTTCCTCTCGGGCCGCGTGGCGTCGTGTTCAAGATGGCGGCCGAATGCAGCTTCGTCTCTTTTGTCCCGTTAGCGGGCGCGGGGTGGGGTGTTGTAAAGCGGAGGCTTATCGCAGTCGTGCAAATAAGCAGCCTCTCCACATAATTCACGCGGCGGCGCGGATTCTCGGGCCGAATCGCGGGCGTCCCTTAGAGGGAACCTGGGTGTGGGGAGCCCCCAGCCTTGATGGCGCTTTCTCTCTCCCTTTTCTTAACCGCCACGCCCTTCCTTCCTGCAGCTACGGCTTTGTGGAATTCGAGGATTCCCGGGACGCCGAGGATGCCGTTTACGAGCTGAACGGCAAGGATCTCTGCGGGGAGCGGGTGATCGTCGAGCACGCCCGCGGCCCCCGACGCGACCGGGATGGCTACAGCTACAGCAGCCGCAGTGAGTGTGGCTCCGCTGCGGCCTCCTTAGGCGCGCGGGGACAGCGATGGGTCAACGGGAAGAGGAGGAGGAGGAGCGCAAGTGGGGCGAGCGGAGGGCCATAAACGTGGCGGAGGGTTTGTGGGGGCGGGGGTGTGTGTGAAACCTCTGGTAGAGGAAGATTCCTTGGACCTTAATTTGGAAAGAGGGGTGGGTTGGTTAACCATCCCTCCTGTCCGAGAGGAGTCGACATTCCCCCTCGGGATTTAAAATTGACGTTTTCTTGACGGGGATTGGGCATTTTTGGTGCAAATGGCATTCATAAGTGCAGAGCCACATAAAGGAGGGGGCATATTGGGAGTTATATATACAATACTCACTGCTCTTAATTAAACACATTTGGCACAAAGCTTCCAAAGAAGCAGGAAAGGAAGTGGGAAGTTTTTCCACCACCTAGAGCTGTTCCTTAAAGTGGTCACAGCTCTTATAAATAAATTAAGGCTATGCCTTAACGTATTTGCTTAGAAATTGGAAGAGAGATTGTAGCTTTGATAGAAGGCAGCCATGTTAATTTTGGAGACAAAATAAACAGCTAATGCAACACACATTTAATTTAATCTTTCCTACAAAAAAAAATGGCTGCATTTGATAGAACTTTTTATAATGGTTAAGAGCAGTAAGGTAGACCTATTTTGGTTCGGGGCATGGTGGGGGATGGGATTTCTTGCAAATTTGTATGTTTTTTTGAAGTTGTTGCATGTTCAATTCAAATTTTTTAACAAGTCCTTGATGTTTCAATTTAAAAGTGACCAGTGGGGCTGAGGCTGTGTCCACTGAGGCTAAGATGACTGCCTTTCCTGATTGGCCATGGCTTTTCCATACATTGTGTGACCCTTGCCCTATGACCCTTTGGCTGACCTTACCGGAAGCCATGACGACAGCAGCCTTTTGCCATTAGACGCAGGGTGATGGTGAGGATTCCAAGGGTTAGACAAAACTGGTTAAACTGAACTAGGTGACTGTTACCTTGCGTGTGTTGTGGCCAAACCACCACCATATACCTCATACTGTGATGTAAGTACTTAGTGTAATCTAGTAAACGTTTTTGTAAATGTAGAAATGCATGTAATCAGTTAAGTTTTATATTTTACAATGTTCTGTAAAATAAAACTTAGCGAGGTAAATCTAATAAAGGTGCAGTCACTCTCTAACAGAGTTTAGGAGCACAGTCTTGTAGGATTTTAGACTTTGATTTGCCTTTAATATATAGAATATGGCGAATTAAAATTTTGTTGAAGGATTAGAAAAATAAAGTCCTACTCCTGTAAATACAATTTATAGACTAGAGTGAACTGACCTACTTGCTTTTCTTATAAGGTCACTAACTTTTATTTTTGTATGATAAAGGTGGTGGAGGATATAGCAGTCGGAGAGCATCAGGAAGAGATAAATATGGGCCACCTGTTCGTACAGAATACAGATTAATTGTTGAAAACCTTTCCAGTCATTGTAGTTGGCAAGATTTGAAAGTAAGTTAATATAAAAATATTTTCTAAAAAAACAACTTTACGTTATTTTTGGTACATCATGTAAAATACAGAAAAGTTTCTGAGTTCATGGAATCTTAAATTTTGGCTAAATAAAGATTTTATTTATTTAAGGATTTCATGAGGCAAGCAGGTGAGGTAACCTATGCAGATGCCCATAAAGAGCGAACAAATGAGGGAGTAATAGAATTCCGTTCTTACTCTGACATGAAGCGTGCTTTGGATAAATTGGATGGTACAGAGATAAATGGACGAAAAATCAGGCTAGTTGAAGATAAGCCTCGATCGAGCCATAGACGATCTTACTCCGGCAGTAGATCAAGGTATTTATATAACTGATGTTTATTTGATATGAAAAATCCTTCAAGATTAAACTATACTGTGGTAGCACAGTAGTTAGAACTGCAGGATAATTCTGCTAACTGCAGTTTGGCAGTTCTTACCAGGCTGAAGGTTGACTGAGCCTTCCATCCTTCTGAGATCGGTAAAATGGGGGCCTAGATTGGTGGGGGCAATATGCTGACTCTGTAAACATCTTAGAAAAGGTTTTAAAGCACTGAGAAGCAGTATATCTCAAGTGCTATTGCTATACATTTTGTTGTTTTAAAACCACTGATGTAGTCTTTCACTTGTTTCTAATGCATCAGATACACTAGAACATTCAGGAAATAAATTTTACGAAAAATCTGTCTTTTGCATAGTTTTTCCAAGCATGGACTAGAACAGTATTCATATGTGTAATAACATTTTGATGATTAATACATTTTGTATGCGTGCAATATCACATTTGGAAAAGATATTTATGTACTTGCACTGTATAATGAAGAAAAAGAATTCTTGATTCCCTCACAATGTTTATTTGGAATATACTCTCTTTAGATCCCGTTCTAGAAGACGATCACGCAGTCGAAGTCGTCGCAGCAGCCGGAGTAGATCCCGTAGTGCCTCAAAAAGCCGGTCACGGTGAGGGCGTGTATTATATTAGATGTTTTACCATTGACAGTATATTAGATATATTTAATAATACCTTCTAAAATAAGCATAATTTAAGAGTGGCTTTTTTTTTTTAGTTCTAAATCTAGGTCTCGGAGTAAAGACCGATCACGTTCCAGATCAAAAAGTCGAAAATCTAGATCAAAGAGCAAGTCAAAAGTGAAATCTAGCAGAGGTTCACGATCAGGCAGCAGATCCAAAGAAAAGTCTCGGAGCAGATCCAGGTCTGTGTCTCGTTCACCTAAAGAAAATGGAAAAGGAGAAACAAAGTCTAAATCAAGATCACAAAGCAGATCTCATTCCCGTTCTCCAATGCAGCATCAACCTGCAAAGGCTCATTCTGAGTCTCCATCCAAAAGAGATGTGTCACGATCTCATTCAAAGTCACGTTCAAAATCCCGTTCACGGTCAAGATCCAGTTCACAAGATTAAGATTGGAGCTATTATGCGATTATGGAACATTGTATGGTCAGCCAGAAGTCTTTTTTTAATATTAGTATTTGGTTACCTATTTGATTTCAGAAAGGAATGGTCTTGTTCACTAAGTAAACAAGATAAAACATTTGAAGTACTTAAAACTTTCTGAGATGTGTACAGGAATATCAGTAAAAAAAGATTTTTTTTCTTTTGGGGATAGAAATTAAGACAGGCTTTTTTTTTATTGGAGCCACAGCTGGAATAATACGCTGGGGAGTAGAAAATGGGTTTTATATACAATGTTGAGTGTGAAGATTTTGGAAATGGTAATATTCCCTAAATATTTCCATTATTTTAAAATTAATGAAGGTTAGTTTTATGAATTATGGCTTTCTTCTAAAAGCATAGAAGAGCTGTATTAAACAAATCAAAGATGCCTATAAAGCTAATCCTGGAGTATAAATTGGAATATTTCATTGTGCTGTACCATAAGTTACTAAAAGTAACCCATTTTTCGTTGTGTTATGGCAATCTCAATAAAAACGGCTATCTCTAACTATGCATGGTATAGTTTTGCCTAACACCATAAAACCAATAAGTGTTTAACTCATTTGATAAGAATTCCAGGTGCCAGATAACAATTCCCAATTTCTTCATTAATTTTGCAGTTGCTTTTTTCTGAAAAACAATATTACTTGATCTAAATTTGATAACATTTTGGAACCCAATGTTCTTGCATGAAGTCTCCCACTGTACAAGCAGAAATCCACTTGAGTAATATATTCTTTTTCTTCTGCTATAGTCTATCACATTCTTTTCTCAGATTTTGAAGACATGGATGGCTACAGTAGAAGGAGTAATTATTTCCCTATTTTCTACTACTAGAAGCAGCTTGATTAGTGAAAAATTCTAAACTGTTAGGATTAGGGCTCCAGTTAATCTAAAATAAGTATATGTGAGGTGAAATCCAATCACCAAACTTACATGTAATCAATAAGTTTAGTAAAACAATACTAGTACAATCTTATAATCTTTATACAATGTGTAGTTTGACTTGTATGAAATTAAATCAGTGACTCAAATGTTTGTGTCAGTGTAACTTTATTTAGTAGATAGTATTATACATTAGATTGATTTGGGCAAAATTCACTTGATTGTGAATATATGAGAAAGATCCATTATGATCTATCCCATATTGCAATTACCTTGCTGCTTTTGTAGATTTCTTTCAGCGTTAATACGGTAGTGACTGGGAAGTTTCTCATTTTTTAGTTTATTACTGTTGCAGTATATTCTACAAATCGGGGGAGGGTTGCCTTAAAGTCAGTTTTTAATGCTTGTTAACTGCCTCTAGTCACTGCAATTTTATCAAGTTTTTTTCAGAAGTGGTTGCCACTGCCTCCTTCCTAGGACAGGCTGAGAAGCTGGCCCAGTGTCACCCAGCTGCTTCATGCCTAAAGTGGGACTAGAACTCATAGTTTGCCAGTTTCTAGCCTGATTTTCAACCACTATACTAGATTGGCTTATTAGTGTCACCTTGTCCTGTTCTTGAATTATTTTTCTGTACTCATTGGAAATGTTAATCAGCCCTTGCTTAGTTGCAAGTTTTTAAACCTATGTAATGTATATTTCAAGCTTCCAATAAAAATATTTGTAGTGTCATAGAAGTCTTAACTTGGTTGTTTTCTTGCAGATATTTCATTATCCAAATTAGGTAACATCATAGCAACAGCACTTAGACTTGTATGCCACTTCATAGTGCTTTACAGCACTAAGCAGTTTATAGAATCAGCATATTGCTCCCTCAACAATCTGGGTCCTCATTTTACTGATCATGGAAGGCTGAGTAAACCTTGAGCAGGTCAAGATTGAAGGAATTGAATTCCTGGCAATGAGCAGGGTTCACCTGCAATATTGCATTCTGACCACTTCCACCATGGCTCTGATACATGCTAGACTGATGTTACCTATTTTGGGTCATGAAATATCTGCAAGAAAACAACCAAACTAAAAAAAGCACCAAGCGCGCCCCCCCCTCCCCCCCAATATTTTAAGTTGGTTTCTAATTAAATGTAATTAAGCAGCTCCTATTCAAAAAAATGTCTTTGAACAAAAACTGTTAATTGGATCCTGTATTGTAATGCAGGAGAATTCATAATAGCAAATGTTTTATTTTATTCTTTGGCAGAGAAACAAATTGAATTTACAGAAGGGCTCAGAAATCATTCTTATTATTTCTGAGATGTTTAGGGATTAACGTAAACAGTGGTCTGTTTATTAATTTGGTTCATTATGATAATTAATTGCCCTAGTTTTCATACTTGTGAAATTGGAAACATTAGGATGCTTATATGAAGGTTGTTCAAAAACTTGTGTTGTATTTGAGAATACTACCTCTGCTCGGTAGTGAAAAATAGAAATTTGATCTACTGGTATTGATGTTCTTTTCTCTTGATATATTCTTTAGACAAAGTGAACATCCCAGTACAGGTAGTCCCTATTTAATGGGCATTTGTCAGTGTTTGTTCAAAGTTATGATGGCACTGAATAAATGGTGCTTACAACTGGTCCTCAAAATTCTGGCTGTCTCAGCATCCTCATGGTCACGTGATTGCAATTTGAGCCTTAGGCAACTGGCTTGAACTTCATGATGTCCTGTGGTCTCATGATTGCCATCTGCAATTTTTCCTGCTGGCTTCCCAGAAGCTAAATCAATAGGGATGCCAGGAGGAAAGGTCACAAATTGCTCCTGTAAATCATTCTCACCCTCCTCATTTCACTGCCTGCTCTGCCTTCTGCCACACCTTGCCTGCTACCTTGCAAGCTGCCTGTCCTTGTTATGCCCAAGTGTTATGTTTTGCAGAGAACATAAGTGGTTTTGTAGCTATTAGCCCTTCAAATATTACATAAATTTGGAGTTACTTATGATTAAAGGGGCCTAGTTGTCAGGAAAGTGGAATATTACCATCTTAAAATATAAAAACCATGGTTTCTAAATTTGAATGGGTGCAACTGACCTACCTACAAATATAACAGAAGGTCTTTGGTGAAGACCTCCAAGGTCCCTTCCAACTGTTACTCAGTTAAATAACCAAATTGTTATTTAACAATAACCAAATGTTAATACTATTAATACAATACAGTTAATATAATATTAACAAATAATGTTAATACCAAATAATGTTAAATTACTGAGTGCAGAGAAAATGTGTGTGTTGCTTTTATCAATTTGAGGAATAATATTGCTAGAGAAGGGCCATTTTCCTAATTTCCTAATCTAATTCAAGGAAGGTGGACTGGTTTTAAATCAGTTTGAATTGATAGAATTTCCTTCATCTGAATACTGTTACAGGGTAGGGTAAAGACCATGAATCAGGATTATTGTCACCCTTGACAATTTTTGAACAATATAAATTTGCAATTGACCGTGTATGTTGGGGTATTTGGGCAGTATATACCAACCCTTTTAGAATTCTTAAGATGGAGAAGGCTGTTAAGATAATAGGTCCAGTAAATATCACTTCCAATATATGATGTTCACTGTTTAAGCTGTATTTAATAGATTTATCTATTGCTTAGGTGTCTCTAGGTAGATTTCACAACTTACATTAAAAATGCAATACAAAGTATAAAAATAATTGCAATCCAATCAACAATTGTGCATGAAGATAAGCTAAAATTTCTCTGCTGGAATATGATACCACGGGTTACAGTTAATCCCTAAAGACTTTCCATTTAGATGTCAATGGATGTGCAATAAACTGTCTTAAATGCTAATTCTAACGTTATTTCTATTGCAATGCAGAAATAGAATTAGGTGAAAAATAAAATGGGGAACATCCCTTTGTAGCCAAACTCATACAGCAGAATCAGTGTTGAGTAGCTGAGGTTTCTAGGAATGGATTCAGTCATTCCTTTGTCAAATCATCAGTTATCCTTGCCTTAATTTTCAATGCATATTATGCATGTATTATTGATGTACAAAATAGTGTGACAGTGTAAAATAGTCTGGAAGCGTTAAAGCATAAAATGTCAACATAAAATTTCAGTAGCTTCCCTGGCATCACCTTGCACATCTAGGACAATATAAATTTCACCCATCTTCAGCCTCCCAATTCTGAATAGCTGGGTGGGGTGCATAGATGCACTCCATACAGTCAATGAGTTGCAATAACTTAAAATAATTTAAAATGACAAATAGAACAGTTCACCCAGAATAGGATTATCCACAAATGCTACACAAGTGAAGGGATCAAATGTTTCTGGGCTCTGTAGAAGCATTTACTTGGCTATTGTGGGAAAGAAAATCAGATCAGTTAAAGATTATATTAGATTTTTTATGCTTAATCAAAGCCACCAGACTAGAGATTCTCAGTCATCCAGGTCGTGGTTGTCCCAAAGGTGCTTTTTCAGGAGGCAACTGGGCTTTCTTGGTTTTTTTTCCATTTGAAGACATTTCGCTTCTGATCCAAGAAGTTTCTTCGGCTCTGACAGGATAGTAGGGAATGAAAGGATCCTTCCATTCCCCACTATCCTGTCAGAGCTGAAGAAGAAGCTTCTTGGATCAGAAGCGAAATGTCTTCAAGTGGGAAAAAAGTCCAGTTGCCTCCTGAAAAAGCACCTTTGGTACAAAACCACCAGACTTTCTCAGGGTAGGAACAACTACATTTAGTGTAATTTCTGGTTGTCTTCTATTACTAGATGTGCCTGTCCAATTGCACAGATTTTAATAATTGAAATTATAAGAAATGCATCCTGGCAGCCAGAGGGTGGCATCTTGAGAAAAAAACTGAAGGAGGCCATTTCCTCCCTCCCTTTCACTATCCTACCAAGTACCCCTTATCAACTTCAGGATCAGCTTCAGAAACTACATTACTGTTTTCTAGCTGCAACCAAGAAAGGAGTGTGGATGTCTTCTGAGCTCAAAACTAGCATTTTCTTCAGAGTTTTTAACAAGATGAGATTCCCCACAATGTAGCTGCCTACCTTTCTCTTAGACAGATGTCCAGAGGATAGGTTTGTCCATATTTACAATTAGACGTGCTACATGCATCCTCCACATTCAGATTATTTAAGATTAATTGTGTTTTAAAAAAATAGAAAAGTGAACCTTCTATCTTAATATCTACAATTATAGCCTATGCTTGAACTTGCCTCTCTGTTTAATTTCTGCCTTAGCAGAGACAATGACTTAAAGCGATCAAAGAAAAATCTGATTTTTTAATATAGTAACATTGGGGCCAGGGGATATGGTACAGGTAAGCAGAGTCAAGCTCTGTTTTTCACTTGAGGTCATTCCCTGAGCAGTCCAGAGGTTTTTAACTGCACATATAAATACACCCCATTTTAAACAATTATATGTTCTTGAGCCCTCACCTAAATGATAATGGCCATTGAGCTTATTGTCTTTTAACCTCTTAGCTTTCCTTCCTTCTCATATAATACAGTATAGCTTGCTTTGGATTACGGTGACTAAACTTGGGCCCAGGAAGTGAGCTTGGTCTCCTGCTGCACCTGCCTCTGGAACAACATCCCCCCGCACACCAGAAATTCATATGGGTCCCACCTTACTCATACTTTTATGTGAGCATTAAAAATCTAGCTCTTCCCTTAGATTTTGAGTTAGCATTTGATGAGGCCTCTTAAATCAAAGAGGTATGTGCAATCTATACATTTAAATAACAAAAGTATAAATTTGATGAATAAGCTTTAAATCACACTCATTTTCCTCTATCAATGATGCTAGACTAAGAAACAGTATTTAACTAAAGATTGCCAAAAAAAAAACCTCCATGGACAAATGTTAATTTGAACTTAAGCACCTACCAAACTTTACTTCAACTTGAAAAGATTTGGTTTTTATTTGGGTGGGAGGCTACCAGAAAATCCACTTTACTAATGAAGTAGTGGTATGGAACTGCTTTTAGAAAAGCTTTCATGCTTCCGAGGAACAGTTGTGATTGAACTGGTACCACATACAGCACATGTAATTACAGTTTTCTTATAAATCAGAGGAATGGATAAAAGCTGAGCAATTTAGCTTTCCATTAAGATTAAAATTCAGAAATACTTAAGGATGCCCTTGAGGCTGAAGTCATAAATTTAATAAAATGTTTTTCAGAACAAAGATGATAAATTGCATAATGCAGAAATCAACATTTTTATATTGCAATCCATGCTACTGTTCTCTATGCTCAGAGACAAATGGAATTACATAGAAACTATCAGAATGCGTAATCAGTAATACACATTTACTATATTTGCTTTTCTATTTCAAGCCTGGGGATCTTATGCTTAATTCACAAGTTGCCCTTTTAATAAAGATGTGTGAATGAAATAGCTAGATCTCAAATTCTTAGGAAGAATTATTTCTGCCAGTAGTGAGAGTGCTTGGTGCTATCATGCTGTGAGAGCTGGCATATTATTCTTACTTGTAAAAAAGAAAAAGGAGCAATAACTTCTGAATTAGTGCTAAATCAAACTATGTAGGCATGTATGAAATAGTTGTCCAGTTGTCCATTGAGGCAATAACTGCCACTACTAACTACTAATTAAAATTGGAGATCTAACTAAAAGCATTCTTGCATTTAAAATGTACTGCTGTTTACAGAGAGAATGGATAGCTACAGATTACAACACTTTAGACTTCCTTGAGCTACAGAGATAAAAGAATTGCACCACAGACTCCACTGGGACCAAACACTTTCCAGATTATTCACACTCAGTGAAATCTGCTGATGTCCGTCTTCACACAGTCCAAAGCTTGTACAAAAAGAAAAAGGGCATTGGTACTTACCTGATACGCCCATTCTCCGTGAGCTGTGAAGAGCATCCAGAAGTGGGAGGTGCTTCAGTCTCTTCTGGAAAGGCTGGGCTTAAAACTCCGGGATGTTCCTCCTCCACAGGACACCTCCTCAGCGTCACCCAGTTTTGCGAAGACAGTGCCAAAGTCCGGGACTCATCACCTAATCTAGATCCCTGACTGAAACGGAACCCCACCAGACAGAAAGAAATGGGTGGGGCTGGATGCTCTTCACAGCTCAGAGAGAACGGGCGTATCAGGTAAGTACCAACGCCCTTTCTTCCATGAGCTGTTCAGAGCATCCAGAAGTGGGACATACCAAAGCTTGGCCTGTCCTTAGGGAGGGACTCCGTCTGGATCAAAATCCACTCCTAAACTCTGGATTCTGCAGGACTCTTCTACCAAATGAAGCGTCCGCTGAGGCATAGATATCAATTTTATAATTTCTGACAAAGGGAGATGGTGAAGCCCAAGTTGCCACTCTGCAAATTTCGCCTATGGAGGCCCATGTGGCCCATGTAGGTGATGTTGTCACACTCCTTGTTGAGTGGGCTGCAGTGCTCTTAGGAACTGAGATGGACTGACATTCGTAACTTTTAGCTACCGATGGTCGTCACCGACACCTTTTGCTCTAAAGTGGATGGGTTGAAGGATAGGAATAGAGCCTCAGATTTTCGAAATGCCGCCATGTGGTCTAGAGAGATGCTTAAGGCCCTTCGAACGTCAAGTTGATGCCATTGATGCTCCAGTCTATGAGATGGTTTCGGACAAAAATTTTGGAGGCACCAATTCTTGTGCCCTGTGGAAGGCTGAATTTACTTTAGGAGTGAACGATGGATCCAATCGGAGAATCACTCTGTCCGCATGACACACGCACAGGTCCTTTCTCATTGACAATGCCGCCAATTCGGAAATCCTCTTTGCTGATGTGATTGCAATTAGGAAGGCCACCTTATATGTCAGGAATTTAACACTATCGTTTCTTAAAGGCTCGAACTAGCCAGTTGTAAGTGCGGTTAACACCTTGTTGAGGTCCCAGGTGGAATAGCAGTGAATTACAGGAGGTCGTAAGTTCGCAGCACCCTTAAGAGGTGCGGACATGTGGATGGTGCGCTATGGTCCGGAGGTCACCCCATGCTATCACCGAGGTTAAAGCTGCCACCTGTCTGCGTAAAGTATTTGGAGATAGGCCCTTGGTCAACCCCTCCTGTAAAAAGGCCAACAATTGTCATATTGATGGGGCAGTTGGGTCAATCTTAGACCCCTGGCACCAGCGACAGAAGGTGGACCACGTGGCCTCATATATACGATTTGTTGAGGACCGTCTGGATGCTTGAATGGTGGCAATAGCATCCTCTGAAATCTGTTGGGCCCTTAAACCGCTCCGCTCAACCTCCATACGGTTAGACTGAGCCATTGTGGGTTCGGGTGAAGTATCGGCCCTTGTGAGAGGAAAACCTTCGACGGTGGAATTTTCCAAGGTTGTTCTCTCTACAGGGCTTGTAAGTCTGCAAACCATGTTCGCCTGGACCCGTAAGGGGCGACCAATATCAATTCCTCTAGTTCCTCCAATAACTTCTGGATCAACCTGGGCATTACCAGGAGTGGAGGAAACGCATATAGAAGTCTGGGAGGCCACTGACAACGCAGGGCATTGACGGCCTTTGCCCCCTGAGTCGGGTACCTTGAAATATACCAGGGCAATTGGGCAATGAGAGAAGAGGCAAGTAGATCAATTACCGGTTGCCCAAACCTCCGCACTGCTTCCTAGAAGACAGACAGGTGTAGGCGCCACTCTGCCTGATCTATCGTGGCCCTGCTGAGCCAGTCCACTTGTGTGTTTAAGGCCCCTGCTAAGTGTTCTGCCTTGAGCGAAAACAGATTGGCCTCGGCCCACTTGAACAAATTGGCTGTCTCCAGCATCAGAAGTTTGGAATGGGTACCCCCCTGTCTGTTTACGTGGGCCTTGGTTGTGATATTGTCTGTCATGACCAGAACATGGCATGATTGGAAAAGGGGTAGAAGCTGCGTAGGGCAAGGTGAACTGCTCGTAGCTCCAACAGGTTGATGCTTTGTGATTGTTCGGAAATAGTCCAAATTACCTGCGCGGTGTGGGATTGGAAGTGAGCTCCTCATCCTACCAGGCTGGCATTAGTAGTGATCGTTGCCCTGTAAGGTTCCTTGAAAGGACACCCCTTGTTAATTGTGTTTTCCGACCACCAGAGGAGTGATTGGAGAACATTGTGTGGTACCTTTATCTGGACATTGTAAAGGTAGCAGGAACCATTGCAGCTCTCTAGAGTGGAATCGAGCCCAAGGCACAATGGAAATACAAGAAATCAGTTTCTGTCAGTGTGTGCTCCCTTCAAAATCCAAGAAAGAAATACCCAGACTCCATGGATCAGAGTAAAGTTATTCTTTTACTGGAAATTAAAGAGGAAGCTACAGATGGAATTCCGAAACTGAGAATTTGGCGCGCAGATCACATATACAAAGGAATGGAATTGTTCCCACCCCCCAAAGTCCAGAAGTCTCTTCCAATTAAAAGTTCTGAATATGATCATGTGGGCATCTTCAGGTGGTGATGAGGCCTCTGTCCGTTGACCTTGACATATTTTGATAAGACTTTGCAGCTGCGCAAAAAGGGATAGAAGCTAGCAAGGAAATGGAAAGTTGAAAAGAAGAAATCATACACCCCCTCCTTTTGCTTACCCACAGTAAAGGAATGCAAAACACCTCCAGCTCTCTTCCCCCCACAATTACCCCTCCCCCCCGTTGCTAATGACAGCTGAAAGAATTAAGCCTAGCAGTAGAGAAGATAAAGTAGATAGGATATGGGAGAGATAAATGAGCTAGATAGCAGTTAAGGTAGCCGAAGAGATCTTGAGGCTGACAGTTTCCCTAACAGTTGAGACAGCACTGCCAGGGAAACCCTCTTTAAGGCTCTAATCTCTCTGGCCAAAGACTGGATACTGTTTAAACTGTCCTGAGAGAGAAAGACCTTACCCTCCATGGTATCTATCACTGCCCCTAAATGAACTAACCTAGTTGAGGGGATCAAATGGCTTTTATCCCAATTCATGGAAAAGCCATGACCCTGAAGGGTCTCCAGAGTAATCTTGGTATCCAACTTTGCTTGATGTCTGGAAGATGACAAAATTAAAATATCATCCACATAACATTGTAAGCGAATAGATTTGATCCTGAGTGAGGCAGCCAAAGCCGCGAAGACCTTGGTAAAAGTCCTGGGGGGCAAGCCAGACTGAATGGTAGGGCGATATATTCATAGTGCCGATCACAATAGCAAAATCTAAGATATTTGTAATGAGCAGGTCTAATTGGTATATGTAGATAGGCCTCTGTGAGATCTATAGAGGTCAGGACATCGTTGTCTCTAATGCTGAGCAGAATGGACTGGAGAGTAGTCATCTTGAATTTTTGATAAACCAATGATCTGTTCAGACGTTTGAGGTCCAGAATTGCCCTCCAGCCCCCCGAACTCTTTGGGACCACAAACAATAGTAGTAACAGCCTTGACCCCGCTGTTCAGATGGGACCTCTCTAATGGCCCGAATATGTAGAAGATGATTGATAGCCTCCTGCATCAATGCCCTCTTAATGGGGTCCGTGGACCTAGGGCTCCTAATGAAAAAATTTGGGGGGGAGGATTGAAACTCTAGCGCCAAACCAAGCCTAATAGTGTCCCTGACCCACGCATCAGAGGTGGAGCTGTCCCATTGATCAGCAAACAATTTTAGCCACCCTCCAATGGGAACTACTGTGAAGGACTCACTTGGGGCGGATGAAAAAATCCGCCTCCAGTACCTCTGGGGTTTCATCTGTTTTGGCCTCCCCGCTGACCTCTATCGGAAGATTCAGACCTATCCTATCTAAAACTGGGCCTGTAGCCTGATGTTCTCTGAGATCTGGGAACATATGGGTCTTGATAGTAGGGCCGAAAGGAACCCCTTCGAAACGACTGGGGCGTTCTATTTTCAGATCTCCGAAAAAGAGGGGGAAGCACTTTTTTCTTGTTTCTATTCTCTATAAGGAGGGGCTCCAAGACACTGCCAAATAATTTATCCCCCGATATTGGGGCTATGCCAACTTGCAATTATGCTTGGTATCCGCCTGCCAATGCCTGAGCCATAGCAGTCTCCGTGCTGATACGTGAGATGCTATGGCCCTAGACGAGAATTTGACTGCATTAAATGTGGGGTCGGCAGAGAGTTCTGCTGCTGCAATAATTTTAGCTATGTCCTGGTGGGCTCTGACATTTGACGCCAGCAATATATCCCTCAAGTGGAAGAGCCGTTTCTGATGCCGCTGTAGCAGCCCTAATGGCCCAGGCATCAGAAACATGTGCCCTTCGGAGTGCCAACTCTGCTCTCTTTTCTTCCGGTCTCAGGGCTTCCTCGGCCTCGTTGGGAAAGGTTGAAGAAGAGGCCAGTGCCACAATGAGCTCATCCACCTCCGGCATTTTGAGAAAATTTGAAAACTCTGGTGCCAAATTATAATATCATTTATCATACCCTGTTGGGGCTGGGTATGATGCTGCTGATGCCCATTGATTTTGTACTAATTCAGCAAACATACTAGGGACAGGAATAGTTTCCACCTCATTAGCCGGTTGTGAGAATATTAGATCCTCAGATTCGTCCAGAGACCCTGTTGACAATGGATGAGGGTTTGATGTGCCTAATTTAGCAGTGATCTTTGCCTCGAACAGTAAGGATTTAAAGAGGTGTGGGCGAAAAAGGCCAGAAAAAGTAGGTTGGTCCGGAATGAGGCCTTCGTCCTCCGACATTCCCCGTTCTAGTGGGTCAGCTTCTGACAACCCCAAGTCCATCTGATGGATAGACCCCCACCCTCCATGGGAACATCCTGATCCTCAAGGTACACCTCCTCCCCAAGACCCTGGCCTGGTATGTTGGGAATATTGGGGAAAACCTGAGATTGATGTTGGACAGGGATCCCACATCCAAAGCGGCTGAGAAGTGTCTGGTCCTGATGGTTTGCTGAACTCCAGCTGCAATGCCCCTTTCAATCGCCATCTCCATCCATTGCCTCATTTCGATGGGGATAGTCTCAGGTAATCCCTTCTCCTGTCTTAAGCCAGCGGCCATAGGGGTGAAAGTTGCCTCTGGGATTGGCCAGGCAGTGCTCATTAGAGGAGATGTGCCTGCCTATGTGAGGTTGTCCAGAAACAGCCTGCGTGGGCTGGGTAGCTAAGTCCAAGGGCCCCATCAATGGGTTTGGGTTCTGATCAGATTGTTGTGTCATAGCCATCTTGTCTGCCTCCCTGGCTCGTTTCTGCAATTGCCTTTCCAAAGCTAGGTGCCGTCTATGGGCATCCTTATCCACCGCCTTAGAGAGTAAGATATCTTTTTTATATATATATATATATATATACATGCCCATATACATAGACATATGCCTATATCTATATGTATAACTGTGTATATGGTAAACAGTATCTAAGGGTCCCCAGCAAGGGAAACCTCCAAGTGCTCCAAGTGAGAAAAACTCTGGATCCCTGGTCCCCAACAAGGGAAACCAGCTATACAGGCTCTGAGGTGAATCCTTTCCTGTCAAAACCAAATGTCCCGCAATTTAAATGGCACTTGCAGTTTCAGTCCGAAGAAATGATCCAAAGGCAATTGCAAAGAAATGCCTGTTTAATGACTAGCCTGCT